>NC_058081.1:537349297-537649297 GCF_014858855.1 Bufo gargarizans
GCATACTAATGCATATGACATTAATACACTCAATTCATGTCTCAGCAATGTACCCAAATAATCTGGTTTATCTAAAATTTTCACTAATCTGCCCCCAAAAAATGAAAAATATACTCTTCTATAAAACAAAAGTAAAGTTTGTAGATTACGAGAAACGACCTCATTTATAGTAGTAGTGTAATGCCAAATATAATATGTAGGAGTCATTCTGATAACAGAGCAGAGGAGGTTATTAATGATATATCAGCTATCCTGATGTGTACTAGAACAAGGGAAATGGTTTACCAAGCCCCTTTTCATGTGGGACCAGAAAGTGTGTAACATGCTCACTATATGCATGGCACCGCTGCCAGCCAATCAGTGGTCTCAGCAATGGCAGCGGCCACATGCTGTTCCTGCACACATCAATGGTGATGAGCCTGTAGACAGCATATCACCCTTCTGGTCCAGCAGGTACCTGAAGCAATGGAGAAGGGATCTCAGTGCTGGAACCAGAGTGCTGGTGACTAGGGATGAGTGAACACCTGGAAGTTTGGGTTCGCCAAGTTCGGGACCAGAACTTGACCCTGAACCAGAACCCCATTGAAGTCAATGGGGACCTGAACTTTGGGGCACTAAAATACCTTTAAAATAGTCATAGTAAGGGCTAGAGGGCTGCAAAATGAAACAAAATGGGGGTAAAAGCAGGACAATTGCCCTGCAAACAAATGTGGATAGGGAAATGACATAAAATAACATAGAATATAAAAAAAAAAAAATAATAATAATCTTGAACTAGGAGGCCGTGATCAAAGTGGAGTAGGAGGTTAAGGAGGCGGTGGACGTGGCTGTGTAGCTAGAAGCGGTGGTGGAGGATGAGGAGATAGCCAACACTGTTTTTATTTTTTTATTTTTATTTTTTCCCTTTACATTTGGGAAGACCCCAAAATATTGGGAAATAGAAAAAATAATGCAAAGAGAAAGTGCGCTGAAGTATAACAAAGGCTAAGTACGGCTGGTATACTTGTCTATTCAGCACAAGGTACGGACAAGTCCTGTGGGATCCATGCCTGGTTCATTTTAATGAACGTGAGCTTGTCCACATTGGCTGTGGACAGATGGCTGCGCTTGTCTATGATCACTTCCCCTGCCGTTCTAAACACACGTTCGAACAATACACTGTCCACAGGGCAGGCCAAGTAACTCCAAGGTGTAAAGGGCAAGCTCAGGCCATGTGCCCAATTTGGAGACCCAGAAGTTGAATGGGGCAGACCCATCAGTCAGTACGTGTAGGTGTGTGCACACATACTGCTCCACCATGTTGCTGAAATGCTGCCTCCTGCTAAGACATTCCATATCAGCTGGTGGTGCTGGTTGTTGTGACGTGCTGACAAATTTGTTTCCAAATTTCGGCCACGGTGACCCTCCCTTCTGAGGTGCTGGCGGTGCCCCAGCTGCATTGGCGAATTCTTCCTCCTCCTCTGCCTTGTGCTTCCACTGAGCCCCCGCTGTCAGGTGGGAATGCCATCAGCAGCGCATCTACAAAAAAAATAACTCACCTTCTCCCTGGCTGCGACGCTCTGCACAGTGATTGGACAGCTCTACAGCCAGGGAGAAGGAATGCCCAGCGAGAGAAGCTGATGTCTCCTTCCTGGTGTTCCGATAGTAGTAATTAGCATATATTACGGGAGACTGTAATGGGGGCCACAGCGGATGAACAGAGCGGCGCCCAGATATAACAGTAAGTGTAGGGAGATCCCTGGGCACCGCTCTACATGTCCTGCTACTTAGCTAATAAAGTATGGACCCATCAAAGGCCCTCTTACAGATACAGGAGGCGGGTGCGGCACCACTGCTGCTGTTTGCAGCTCCGGCTATGTGATTCTTCCGCGCCCGCCTCTTGTATCTGTATTAAAATCATTGGTGGCAGTGGCCACAGGGTCCCTTCTCCCCTCCTCCCATTTGGTGGCAGTGGCAGCTTCTGATCGGAGCCACAGCAGTGTAATCCTCGTGCTCCGATCGGTTACCATGGCAGCCAGGAAACTACTGAAGCCCTGGCTGCCATGGTGATCTCCCTGCTGCTGTGTGTACTATGCACAGGGCAGAAGGGACAGTGTAAAGTCCTATTCACCTTAATAGAGCTCTATCAGGGTGAATAGGACAAGGGATGAAAAGATCCCAGGTTCTAGCTCCTAAGGGGGGAAATAGTTATTAAATAAAAAGTAAAAAAACAACAACATTTTTTTTAAAACAAAACTCCAAAATATTAAGTATAAATCACCCCCTATAAAATATCTAAACAATAAATAAATAAAACATTACATATCGCCACGTCTGAAAAGTCCAAACTATTAAAAGATCAAAAAAATTCTGTGGTAAACGCCGTAACAGAAAAAAAATAAAAACCCTAGCCCCACCGCCCACCCCATAAGCCCTGCCACAGAACTAACGCTCCATCCCCCCCACCCGTTTTTTTGGAGACTATGGGATAAGGTGGCAGATTTTTGGTACTATTTTAGGGTACATATGATTTTTGGTTGCTCTATATAACACTTTTTTGGCACTGTTTTTATTTTTGGTATATACAATGTTCATCTGACAGGTTAGATCATGTGGTATTTTTATAGAGCAGGTTGTTACGACCGTGACAATACCAAATATGATTAATTTTTTTGGTTGTTTGTTTCAGTTTTACATAATAAAGCATTTTAAAAAAAAATGATTTCTTAATGTCTCCCTATTCTGAAAGCCATATTTATTTTTATTTTTTGGGCGACTGTCTTATGTAGGGGCAAATTTTTTTGGTATGAGATGACGGTTTGATTGGTACTGTTTTAGGGTCCATATGACTTTTTGATCGCTTGGTATTACACTTTTAGTGATGTAAGATGACAAAAAATAGCTTTTTTTGACACACTTTCTTTAATGGTGTTCACCTGAGGGGTTCGTTCATGTGATATTTTTATACAGCAGGTTCTTACGGATGCGGTGATACCTAATATGTATTCTTTTTTATTTATTTATGTTTTATACAATAACAGCATTTTTTAATTAAAAAAATCTAGTTTTAGTGTCTCCATAGTCTGAAAGCCATGTTATTTTATATTTTTTGGGCGATTGTCTTAGGTAGGGTCTAATTTGTGATGGTTTGATTTGTCACTTTTTGTGGTAATAACTTTAAAACGCTTTTACTTATCCAGGCCATTCTGAGATTGTTTTCTTGTAACATATTGTACTTCATGACAGTGGTAAAATTGAGTCAAAATATATCATTTTTTTAATAAAAATATACCTATATATCTTCTATTTCTCTACTTTTATAATAGTAATAACTCCCAAAATAGTTATAACTTTAGATTCCCCATATGTCTATTTCATGTTTGGATAATTTTGCAAATGCCATTTTATTTTTTGGGGACGTTAGAAGGCTTC
The DNA here is from genome assembly GCF_014858855.1 of Bufo gargarizans. NCBI lineage: Eukaryota > Metazoa > Chordata > Amphibia > Anura > Bufonidae > Bufo > Bufo gargarizans. The sequence continues at coordinate 537,352,709 of NC_058081.1, forward strand.
GAAGTTTAGTAGCAAATCTTGAAATTTTTCAGAAAATTTCCAAAACCCACTTTTTAAGGACCAGTTTAGGTCTGAAGTCACTTTGTGAGGCTTACATAATAGAAACCACCCAAAATAACCCCTTTTTAAAAACTACATCACTCAAGGTATTCAAAACTGATTTTACAAACTTTGTTAACCCTTTAGGTGTTCCACAAGAATTAATGGAAAATGGAGATACAATTTCAAAATTTCACTTTTTTGGCAGATTTTCCATTTTAATCATTTTTTTCACTAACAAAGCAAGGGTTAACAGCCAAATAAATCTCAATATTTATTGCCCTGATTCTGTAGTTTACAGGAACATCCCATATGTGGTTGTAAACTGCTGTATGGGCACACGGCATTGCACAGAAGGAAAGGAATGCCATATGGTTTTTGGAAAGCAGATTTCGCTGGGATAATTTTAAGCTGCCATGTCACATTTGAAGACCCACTGATGCACCCCTAGAGTAGAGACTCCCCAAAAAATGACCACATTTTGGAGACTATGGGATAAGGTGGCAGTTTTTTGGGTACTATTTTAGGGTACATATGATTTTTGGTTGCTCTATATAACACTTTTTGTGAGGCAAGGTAACCAAAAATTTCTTTTTTGGCACTGTTTTTATTTTTTGCTATTTACAATGTTCATCTGACAGGTTAAATCATGTGGTATTTTTATAGAGAAGGTTGTTACGACCGTGACAATACCAAATATGATTACTTTTTTTGGTTGTTTCAGTTTTACATAATAAAGCATTTTTGAAAAGAATGATTTTTTTAGCTTCTCCCTATTCTGAAAATCATAGTTTTTAAAAATTTTGGGCGACTGTCTTATTTAGGGGCTCATTTTTGGGGTATGAGATGACGGTTTGATTGGTACTATTTTAGGGTGCATATGACTTTTTGATCGCTTGGAAATACACTTTTTGTGATGTAAGGTGACAAAAAATGGCTTTTTTGACACACTTTTCTTTATGGTGTTCACCTGAGGGGTTAGTTCATGTGATATTTTTATAAAGCAGGTTCTTACGGATGCGGCGATACCTAATATGTATACTTTTTTATTTATTTATGTTTCATACAATAACAGCATTTTTTTAATAAAAAAAATATCATGTTTTAGTGTCTCCATAGTCTGAGAGCCATAGTTTTTCCAGTTTTTAGGCAATTGTCTTAGGTAGGGTATATTTTTTGTGGGATGAGATGACGGTTTGATTGGCACTATTTTGGGGAACATATGACTTTTTGATCGCTTGCTATTGCACTTTTTCTGATGTAAGGTAACAAAATATGACTTTTTTTTACACCGTTTTTATTTGCATTTTGTTTACAGTTCTCACCTGAGGGGTTAGGTCATGTGATATTTTTATTGAGCAGGTCCTTATGGACGGGGCAATATCTAATATGTCAACTTTTTTTATTTATTTCAGTTTTACGCAATAATATCATTTTTGACAAAATATGGCTTGTTACGGATGCGGCAATACCTAATATGTCTACTTTTCTTAATTTTTTTACATTTAACACAATAAAAGCATTTTTGGAAAAGGACTCATTTTTTTGTAAGACTTTATTTTTTAAACTTTTTTTTTCAATTTATTTTTTGTCCCATTCTGGGACTTCAACTTTTGGGGAAGAGGGGGTTACATTACATCACAATACTTCTGTATTGTGATGCATTGGCTATAAGTGTATTACCAGCGTAATACACTTACAGCTTGCTTGCCTGTAGATCCAGGGGCTGGATCTTACAGGCTAAGAGGGAAGGCGGCCACGATGCCAAAGGCTACTTTCACACTTGCGTTCGGGGTTCCGCTTGTGAGTTCCGTTTGAGGGCTCTCACAAGCGGCCCCGAACAGATCCGTACAGTCCCAATGCATTAGAGTGGATGCGCATCAGCTCAGAATGCATCAGTATGGCACCGTTTGGCCTCCGTTCCGCTCAGCAGGCGGACACCCGAACGCAGCTTGCAGCGTTCGGGTGTCCGCCTGGCCGCGCGGAGCCAAACGGATCCGTCCAGACTTACAATGTAAGTCAATGGGGACGGATCCGTTTGACATTGACACAATATGGTGCAATTTCAAACGGATCCGTCCCCCATTGACTTTCAATGTAAAGTCTGGACGGATCCGTCTGACTAACTTTTAGACTTCGTTTTTGTTTTTGAAATATAATGCAGATGGATCCATTCTGAACCATACCATCATTTGCATTATAGGAGCGGATCCGTCTGTGCAGACACCAGACGGATCCGCTCCGAACGCAGCGCGGGGATCCGATGGCTGCTCCCTCCCCTTACATCTCCCTTGCCGCGGTCAGCATTGACTGCGACACATCAAAGGTTAATGCGCCAGCAATACTGCCGGACCCCTTCTGCTGATCGGGCTGGCGCAGGTCCTGCACCCGCCCGATCAGCCCGCCGTAGTAGTACGGCGCTGGGTGACAAGTCACATCCCGCTGCGCCGTACTATTATGGTGCTGGTCAGGATTAATGTAGAAGGCTGTGAGTTTGAATCACAGCAGAATCATTAAAAAAAATAGAGGCTAAATAAAACTTAAATAGACACACCAACCTTTTTAATTTGTGTAACAATTTTTTTTTGTTGGGAAAGTGGAAACCATAACCATTGTTTATAGTTATGTCTACGGGGATGAGTGGGGGCTCATATGAGAGAACTGTGTCTTTTTTGACAATACCATTTTCAGGTGTGTATGACTAGATCACTTTTTATTCAGTTTTTTGGGGAGATAAAGTGATAAAAAATTGCGAATCAGCCTGTTTTTTTTTAATCTTTTTTACATCCTTCACCATATGGGCTATTTTTTTTTTTATACTTTAATAGTATGGGTGTTTTCGCATGCAACAATCCCCATAATGTTGTTCTTTTTTTGTTCATTTTTATTTTGGAGAAAGTGGGTGATTTTACATTTTAATTATTTTTTTATATTTTCAAAACTTTTTTTAACTTATTTTTAAATTATTTTTCATCAGATTGCAACTTATACTGAATAATGGAAATTGCTCCATTATTCTCTATAAAAACCACTATACTATATCACAGTTTAGTGCTACCACCTAGTAGCCTGAACTGGAATATACTAACAATGAGCCTGGAAGCCTAGTACAGGCTACGGCTCATTTTTAGAACAGGTTGCTTTCCCTGATCTCCGCTGGGGGAAGGCGCGTCTGGAAGGAAGCAGGAAGCCCGCGCTTTCGTTTTTTAACACACTCAGATGACTTGAAGACATTTGACAAATGCTACAAGGGGGCCCACTGAGATTTATCGCCCAAGGGCCCACATGCAACTGACGGCCCTGATCACTAGCCTCCCAACAGTTGATTGGCAGGTGTCCCGGGAGAAGGATGCCAGCCAATCTGATAATGATGACCTATCCTAAAGATAATCTTATATACCTTGCTGGTACTTTAATACACTGCAGTTTCTCTGCCCAAGAATCTGCGTGAAAAAAAACGTGCAATCCGCAATCAGTGCAGGCAGGCTATGTGTGAATGTTCAATATTTCTTTTGGGGCCCCACTTAACATTTTCCCCAGGGCCACACTTTGTCTAAAACCGTCCCTGGAAGTGGGATAGTAACTCTGAGGACGGCGTCAGTGGCACTGGCCATGTCGGTGGAGTACTCAAAACAGCACAACAAGGCACAAACGTCCCAGGCATCCAGAGGAAAAAACAACAGGCTAGTTTTGAGAGCTCCATTTATATAAGCAGGAGTATACCATTTATATAAGCAGGAGTATAACACGAGTTTGTGCGTAGTGTGTTTGATTTAAGTGTGTGTTTGTATAAGTGTGCGACTTTAGAGTAAGCGACTTCATATTCAGAGACTTCAGTGGGGGACTGCAGTAAATCAGTTTCTTATTACTGCATTATATTGTATTTTTTGCTTTCGTTGTGTAGTCCCCATCTAGTATGTGTTCCATTATTGACAGCGCAGTCCAGTGCACATCTTGTCTGATGTATGCAGTTCTAGAACAGCCGTTCGAGGGTGTATATCATTGTTCAAAATGTGAGCAAATTACCTGTTTGGAATCGCAAATTGAGTATCTAAAATGGGCATTAACAATTTGGAAAAGAGTTTTCTGCTCACTGAACAAGCACTTTATGGGGTAGATGAGGGGGGAGGGTGAAAGCGAGGAGGCTGAGAAAAGTGAGGTAGCTAGCTGGGTAACAGTTAGAAAGAGGAGTAGAGGGAAGAGTGCCAGTGAGGCTAGTGTTGAAACCGCCCTAAATTAGGGCATTTAAGATACACTCTGGTGTTCCAAATCAATATCCACGCGTGGCTGAGACACTAGACACTGACACAGAAGTTGGTCAAAGCAATCTCCAACTTTTATTACATGGGGTAAGCATATATACATCTTCAGAAGAGGGCAGTCTTTCACTGAGGCTAAAACATTGTTTCATTGGTCAAAAAGGAAGAAGAGATAAGAGAGAGGAGATAGCACCCTGGCTTCTGCGCACTGGGTCCTACTTTGGAATGTGAACTAATGTAAACATCTGGTTACTATCGCCATTTTGTAATGGAGTTTATTCTAACAAGAATACTGCCTACCTCATATGTGACACTTCAAAGAGGTGCTTCTCTATAGGCAGTGAATAATATATACATATCATTGAGCCAAATAATTGGCTTATGCACACCTTCACAGTCTATATGACTCTCTATATAGCTCCCTTGTTGGGACGCCTGTACAAGGATGAGAAATCAGACACTTCTCACAGCACAGCCCTTTGCCCCCCCTCTCTCCTCCAGTCTTGAAACAAAGAGGGGGTGGGTGGGCACTTGGAAGTAGAAAAAGTTAACTCATTACAATCCTAGATATACAAAATATAGAATAAAATTCACACATCTTTAACAGTCCCCCTTGAATTTCATTCTCTCCCTAAACCTAAACATCTGTCCCAATGCTCCGCCTCCTCTTCACTAGCTTCCACGACAAGCCATTCCTAACGAACAGCCTCCCGTGACACTGGATTTGAGCAAGGGGAATTCAGATAATCTTTCCCTAACTGGCATTGACATTATATGGGGGGACTGGAGGTCATCAGTGCTCCTGATTTTCTGGATCGAAGTTTTCATACAATTTTTCCATGTTCTTTTGAGTCATGATCAACAGTCACACAAGGGAAAACCAGTCCCAACACTTCCTTGAAATCAATCCAATTATGCTTTTCTTTGAGCTTCACTGTGCTTGTGGTCAACAACACTCGGAATGGACCATCAAACCAGGGTTTTAGGACTTTCCTAACGTGTCTTTTTCTACCACCCAATCTCCAGACCCAAGTGGGTGGATTCCTGGTACTTTATCAAAACCTGTAAGTGAAGCAAAAACTCAAAAATGTACTTTAGTCAAATGCTTATACAAAACTGATCACATAATCTGTCAGACCACCATGTTGTATCTGAAGCTGCTGTGGGAAATAAAATCCTATTCTAGGGGCTGACACAAAAAGGACCTTATAGGGACAAAGGCCTGTCTCACGGTTAGGCGTATACCTTACTAAAAGAGGGCTACCAGCAGGCACTTTATTAAGGCTTTGAATATTTAACTTAGCGTCCCGTTCAGTTCCTTTTTCCTACTCTACTGCTGCTTTGTGGATGGTACGAAGCATGTAAGGCCTGTCCTACACCCAAACCCTTCATCATCTCCTGCATCACTTCACCTGTGAAGTGAACACCTGTTTCACTTTCAATGATCTAAGGTACCCCATACTTGCACACAACTCAGGCCATAATCTTCTTTACTTCTTTGGGTACAGTTTTGGCCATCCTGAAAACAAGTCATCACATATCAATACATACTCATACATGCCCACCTTGGGTAGTTGAAGGTAGTCTGCAAACGTTGAAAAGGATACAAAAAGCAAGACGTGTTTCTTGGGTACCTTAACCACCTTGCCCACTTTGTTCTGGGCACAAACCATTTATCCTTGAGTATGTCTGACTGTTATAGTGCTGAACCCTGGGGCGTACCATATGCTACGTACTAAATCACACATAGCAGTTTTTGTCTAGTGCATCACTCCATGGGTTGCCTGTGCCATCGTGGAGTAGAGGGACCTGGGAAGGTAAAGTTTCCCTTCTTATTTGTAGTCCCCCCTTTTCCATCCACCAGCCCCTTTCCTCCTTCCCCATCTGGTTCTGTAAGGTCTTAAGAACTTTCGGGAGACAGGAGGAGTTATTTTAGGGACCTGAACTGTGGCCACTTAAGACAGGGGTCTGCTTAGGTAATTTGGCAGCCATTTTTGCCGCCTGATCTGCCGTGGCTTTCCCCTTTGCCTCCTCTGCATCTGTTTACAGTGGCCTTTCGTTGCTATCATCAGCCCTCATGTTAGTCACAAAAGGGCTTCCATCATAGACCTCACTGCTTCCCCATTTTCGATGGGTTTACCTGAAGCGATCAAGGAGTCTCTGGCTTTCCATATGAGCCCATAGTCATGGGCTATCCCAAAGCACACCTGGAATCAGTGTAAATGTTGGCTGTTTTTTCCATCTGCATATCTGCAAGCCATATTCAGAGTCTTTTAGCTCCACTTCTTGAGCAGACATATGTGGTAGTTCACGTTTAATCACCACTGCCCAACCTGTGTAGTACCTGCCATCCTGGCCATACCTCGATCCATCCACAAAGAGCACATGATCTAGATTACCTAATGTGTGATTTACCAAATCCCACTACCTCTTGTTACATCATCTGCAAACAGTCCGGAGCTTCTTCCTTTGAATCTGGAAGAAAAGTTTAAAGTTCGGTGCCCTAACTCTTCCCTCCCCCCTTGGTCCAGAGGCAACAGGGTGGCTGGGTCCAAAGTATTACACCTTTGGAGAGCAACATTGTCAGGCAACAAAATGGAACACTGCATTCTGAAATAATGGGCAACAAAACAATCATTTGGATTGTACGTTCATGAGGATAGATGTAATATCACCATCACTTTGTGTTTCAGAACTATCTCAGAGCTTTCATCAAGCATAGCTAGTACAACTACTACAGCTCTGATGCAGAAAGGGGCAGCTCTGGCCATGGGATCAAGTCTGAATAATATTCTACGGGGCATTATTGCTGGCCATGCAGTTGGGTGAGGATTGCTGAGTCATGGCCACTCACTTCATAACAATACAATCTAAATTTAATAATCTGATAGGCTCAGTGTGGGGGAACACAAAATTGCCAGTTCTAGGCATAAAAAGCATCTACCACCTCATCTGTGAGGCTGTAGGGACTAAAGGACAAATCAATCACAGTGGAGGGAGTAGGGGTAATGGGAACCTGAGCCGACAAGGTGTGTGTGTATTGGGCACGATGTGGGTGTTAGAAACTGTGGCTTCATAACCGTCATGTAGGTCATGTACCATCCAATGGTGAGTGGTTTGCTTTTCTCAGCTTCTGGGAGTACTGATACAAATATGGACCAGGGAATTATATCACTAATGGCCAACAAACAAAGTTCCTGGTCGTTGAGAGCACCTGTAAGCTTCACAGTGCCATCCTCCTGATGTGAGATACCAGCATGTACTTTTGCAAACAAATCTGCACCTAGGAGGCAACAAGGGGCGATACCACTGACCAGCAAACGGGCAAGCACATCTTGGTTAGGGGCAAATCTAATATGGATGGTTTCTGTTGAAAAAAAGGGAGCGTACTACTTTCCCATCCACTTCTACCCAAAGACTGGTGTCCTTGGAGAGTAAATCAGGGGAGGCCATGTTTGCTGTGCACAACTGTCTTGGCTGCTCCAGTATCAATCAAAAATGGGACTACTTCTTTACCACCCAGAGTGAGGGATATCATTGGGCCAGACTGAATCTGCTAAAAATGTTTAAAAGTAGAGCCGATACTGGATTTCCTGTTTCCTAATCTTGATCTAACTCCCCCCCTTTTACTGTCTTTGTGTTCTCCTTATGACAAAAAAACATGGGTGTCTGTGGGGACGGACAGTGATCCGGGCATGGTCAACATAGAATACAATCCTTTTGTGTGGTGTGGACGAGGAGTACCACACACACCACAACACTCTCTCTTCTGGGATCTGGGTCCCACAGACTCTGCAGGCCCACCATAAGGTGGCAGACTTACTTTTCCCTCACTTCAATGAGGCGTTTGACATCAGGGCTGAAGCAATGCCAAAGGAACACTACCTATGGTTGGCACCACTGAACCACCAAATGCTGCTTGATGTTACTCTGCATTTTGGCTTACAGAAGTATCCAACTTTTCCTATCGCAGAATTATTAGACTGGAAAACAAAGCAGGACTTCTCCTCTTCCATGGGAGTGTCTTATAACTAGGGGATGGGCACAAGGGCTGTCGTTGTCTGCAACGTCCACCCCTAGCCTCCTCCCTCCGCTCTGAGTCATCTAAGTCCACCCCTTTCAGTCGGACGCTGTGGTCCTCCTTTTGTCCGTCAGTAATCTGCCAGCTGTCCATTAGAACAGAGCTCTGATGTTTAGAACAACACTTAACATGTAACACGTAACTTCAAACATTGAAACAAACAGATCTGACAATACAGACATGAATACAGAAAGGGCCCATAAGAAACTTTTCATTGACTTCAATTTAAAAATAAAATAAATAAATAAAAATGTACAGCTTGATCAATGCTGTTGGCACCAATAAAAACAAAAAACTTCCAAGAAAAATAAAATATTCAATGCGCATATTATTTTAAAAAAACTAATATCGTACTTCACACGCATTCATTTTTCCATGTACTCATTTTCATTAACAATCATAATCAGTCTTCAGACATATTCGCCTCAATTACAACTCAAAGCCACACCCATTCACATTCCACTGAATCATTTATGTCTTCCAACCCACATTGTTTCATCCCAAAACTTGCAGCACAGACAAACACAGCTTTCCTGGAAACAGATAGCCACACCACACCCAGAATTGCTGATGGTCTGTCGCTTTAAGACAATATACATGTTATAATCATACAGTCATTTTGTTAAAAGCTGGATTCCCACAGTACCCTGCTTGGGAAAGATGGAAGAAGATTATTGAACAATTTTTATTTTACTTCTATAATAATATTACACATATAACATCACTTACTCTGCATGATGCCTTGCCTCTCTTATCTCAGGAATGTTCAGGCAGGGGAAGTAAAGCAATCCATCACAGGACGCTCAACCGTCCTAAATATTCCTCAAACTTTTACTCATTGGAATTTACAGCAGATGTGGTGGGGGAAGGGATGCCACATGGCAACTTCTTTGTTCTCTATAGGATTCAAAATCCTCCATCTTGTAATAAGAAATGCTACACATTTCTCCAACTTTCAATTTCTCTCAGTTACTTCCATGGACACTTCAAACAATAACTCAGTATGCACCAGTTTATTATTATCCTTCAACCAACTTCTCTTGACTCTGCTCTGTTTTCTCACTCATTAGAACCCCCCCTCAACATCACAGGAGTTCTGATGCCCACAGTCTGTAAGCTCTAACTTCACAGATTCTTACAGATCTTCATCCCTGTTGCCAGCCGGACGACCTCTGTCCGGGGCCACACTTTCTCTAACATTCTTTTTCACATTTTAACTTTCAATTCTTAATATCACATCCTATAATCTCCCTCTTCCCTCGCTACTAGCTAGGGGCTGTATTTTCTCTTTCTTCATAATACTGGGACTGACCCATATCAACAACAGTATTTCAGACTGACACACACACAAAACCGAGGAGTGATCAGCACCTTTAACCCTTTCCTCCGCAGACAAAGGATTCACCCTCCCCTCTAGTTGGCTCAAATCTGACTATCACGTCTGACTAGTCAGCTGGGACTCCCCGCACGTCTTCCCCAAGACCAGGGGTCAGGCGGGCTCCGTCGCGTCTTCCTGGGGTCAGGTCAGGTGGAGAATATCTCCATAGTCTTCCCTTATCTCAAGGATCTAAAGGTCATACGGCTCCACGCGTCTCCCTGCCAGGTCAGCCGGAGTTTACTTTGTCCCACACCTCGGCGCTACAGCGCCCCCTTCCCAACCAGGAGGTTACTGTCCCCTCCCTTTGTCTGTGGTCTTACCGTCTGTGCTCAACTCACTCCTCACATAAATCGCAGACACACACAAAACATATACACACCAGAGTGATCTATAAATTCAGACTATGGTTCTATGGACCCCAGGCTTTCAGCATATTAGCCGACTACTATACTTACATGGGTACCACCTCACAGCAGACTAGGCCAACATGAAGTGACAAACTAAATTGCAGAAAGGCAGGTAAGAGTATTCTTACCGTTCTATTAAAGCCGGCCATCTCCTCTCTGCCGTTCGTCAAGTCCTGGGGCCTCTTGTGTGTCGGCTGTTTATGCTCCCTTCGCCTTGGGGTCCCATCTGGGGTGCCATTTGTTGAAACCGCCCTAAATTAGGGCATTTAAGATACACTCTGGTGTTCCAAATCAATGTACCCCCCAGGGGTTAATATCCACGCGTGGCTGAGAGACTAGACACTGACACAGAAGTTGGTCAAAGCAATCTCTAACTTTTATTACATGGGGTAAGCGTATATACATCTTCAGAAGAGGGCAGTCTTTCACTGAAGCTAAAACATTGTTTCATTGGTCAAAAAGGAAGAAGAGATAAGAGAGAGGAGATAGCACCCTGGCTTCTGCGCACTGGGTCCTACTTTGGAATGTAAACTAATGAAAACATCTGGTTACCATCGCCATTTTGTAATGGAGTTTATTCTAACAAGAATACTGCCTACCTCATATGTGACACTTCAAAGAGGTGCTTCTTTATAGGCAGTGAATAATATATACATATCATTGAGCCATATAATTGGCTTATGCACTCTTTCACAGTCTATATGACTCTCTATATAGCTCTCTTGTTGGGACGCCTGTACAAGGATGAGAAAACAGACACCTCTCACAGCACAGCCCTTTGCCCCCCCCCCCCCTCTCCTCCAGTCTTGAAACAAAGAGGGGGTGGGTGGGCACTTGGAAGTAGAAAAAGTTAACTCATTACAATCCTAGATATACAAAATATAGAATAAAATTCACACATCTTTAACACTAGCCCTGATCTGTCACACCCCAACAAGTTTGCACTGTTGGCAGATGGGGGGGGATGTCGGATCAGGGACAGCACTGCAGCAGCCGGATACTTCATCTGCCAGTCAGGGAAATGTCAGCTCCAGTAAGCAGGGGGCCAGGAGAGCAGGGCAGGGCAGACAGGTGCTGGTAGTGGGAGACTCTATTATTAGGGGTACAGAAAGGGCAATCTGTCACAAATACCGCGAACAGTGTGTTGTCTTCCTGGAGCTAGAGTTCGACACATCACAGATCGGGTTGAGAGATTACTGGGAGGAGCTGGAGAAGATCCAGCGGTCATGGTCCATATCAGAACCATTGACAAAGTTAGAGGAAGGGGGAGAGTCCTTAAGAATGACTCTAGGGATTTAGGTCAAAAGCTTAGCGCAAGGACCTCGAAGGTAGTGTTTTCTGAAATACTTAGATTAGGGAGGTTAACAAGTGGCTCAAGAACTGGTGTAGGAAGGAGGGGTTTGGGTTCCTGTATAACTGGGCTGACTTCTCTGTCAGCTACAGGCTCTATCGTAGGGATGGGCTGCACCTCAATGGGGAAGGGGCAGTTGTGTTGGAGGGAAAGATGGCTAGAAGGTTGGAGGAGTGTTTAAACTAGGGACTGGGGGGTAATTACGTCATAGGATGAGAATATAGTGCAGATAGAGATAGTGGGACTGGGGGAGGAATGGAAGGAGGGACTAGAACAGTTCAGAAGCAAAGGTGTAGGGTAAAAAATATACATAAACCTCTTAGGCTACTTTCACACTAGCGTTCGTCGGTCCGCTCGTGAGCTCCGTTTGAAGGGGCTCACGAGCGGACCCGAACGCAGCCGTCCAGCCCTGATGCAGTCTGAATGGAGCGGATCCGCTCAGACTGCATCAGTCTGGCGGCGTTCAGCCTCCGCTCCGCTCGCCTCCGCACGGACAGGCGGACAGCTGAACGCTGCTTGCAGCGTTCGGGTGTCCGCCTGGCCGTGCGGAGGCGTGCGGATCCGTGCGGATCCGTCCAGACTTACAATGTAAGTCAATGGGGACGGATCCGTTTGAAGATGTCACCCTGTGGCTCAATCTTCAGGCGGATCCGTCCCCCATTGACTTTACATTGAAAGTCTGGACGGATCCGTACGAGGCTATTTTCACACTTAGCTTTTATATGCTAAAATAATGCAGACGGATCCGTTCTGAACGGAGCCTCTGTCTGCATTATTATGATCGGATCCATTCAGAACGGATCCGATCGAACGCTAGTGTGAAAGTAGCCTTAATTGTATGTATACTAATGCCAGAAGCCTGACTAATAAAACTGAGGAACTGGAATTAGTGATGTGTGAGGAGGACATAATGGGAATAACTAAGTCATGGCTGGATGATAACTATGACTGGGCAGTTAATGTACAAGGTTACAGTCTGTTTAGAAAGGATAGTCAAAACCTGAGAGGGGGAGGGGTCTGCCTTTATGTAAAGTCCTGTCTAAAGCCCACAGTCCTAGAAGATATAAGTGAGGGACAAGAACATGTGGAGTCACTGTGGGTAGAAATACATGGAGGCAAAAATAATAATAAATCACTAACAGGAGTTTATTATAAACCACCTAGAATACCAGAGTCCATAGAAAATGTACTACTAAATGAGATAGACGAGGCAGCAAATCATAATGAGGTCGTCATTATGGGGGACTTCAACTGTCCAGAAACAGGTTCTTGGGAACAACCAAAGACAATTACCTTTCCCAACTGGTTCAGAACCCGATTAGAGGGACAGCCATACTGGACTTAGTATTAACCAATAGACCTGACAGAACAACTGATGTGCAGGTTGGAGGACAACTGGGAAATAGTGACGATAAAGTTATAACCTTCCAATTATCCTTCAAACAAGCATTTCTACAGGGAGGAACAAAAATACCAAACTTTAAATAAGCAAAATGTAGCCAACTAAGAGACGCCATAGGTGTAACTAACTGGGACAAAGTCCTTAAAAATAAAAATACCGCCACAAAATGGGATATTTTTAAAAGCATCCTAAAATCTAATTGTGAGAGGTACATACCTTATAGGAATAAAGGGTTAAGGAACAAGAAGAAACCAATGTGGAAAAATAGAACTGTAAAAAAAAAGCTATAAAAAGAAAGCATTTAAATTACTAAAACAGGAGGGTAGCGAGGAAGCACTGAAAAACTATAAGGAAACAATTGAATATGTAAAAAACAAACAAAAGCCGCCAAACTAGAGACCGAGAGATTAATTGCCAAAGAGAGCAAAACTAACCCTAAAATATTCTTCAATTATATAAATGGTAAAAAGTATAAATCCGAAGGTGTCGGCCCACTACAGAGCAATGAGGGGGAAGTTGCAAAGAGCAACGAGGAGAAAGCAAAGCTATTAAATATTTTTTTCTCCACTGTATTCACTGAGGAAAATAAACTGTCAGATGAAATGCAGAATGTAGAAGTAAATTCCCCATTAAAAGTGCCCTGTCTGATCCAGGAACAAGTACAACAGCGACTTAAAAAGATTAAAATAGACAAATCGCCAGGACCAGATGGCATACACCCCTGTATCATAAGAGAATTAAGTAATGTCATAGCCAGACCCTTATTTCTGATATTTACAGACTCTATACTGACAGGGAGTGGCGTACAGCAAATGTGGTGCCAATATTTAAAAAGGGTGCAAAAACAGACCCCAAAACTATAGGTTGGTAAGTTTAACATCTGTTGTGTGTAAACAGTTTGAAGGTTTTCTAAAAGATGCTATCTTGGAGGATCTCAATGAAAACAAGCAAATAACATCATATCAGCATGGCTTCATGAAGTATCGGTCATGTCAAACTAATTTAATCAGTTTCTATGAGGAGGTAAGTTCTAGACTTGACAGTGGTGAATTAATGGATGTCGTATATCTGGACTTTTCCAAAGCATTTGACACTGTACCACATAAAAGGTTAGTATATAAAATGAGAATGCTCGGACTGGTAGAAAATGTCTGTATGTGGGTAAGTAACTGGCTCAATGATAGAAAACAAAGGGTGGTTATTAATGGTACACACTCAGATTGGGTCACTGTCACTAGCGGAGTACCTCAGGGGTCAGTATTGGGCCCTATTCTCTTCAATATATTTATTAATGATCTTGAAGAAGGCTTGAACAGTAAAATATACATTTTTGCAAATGACCCTAAGCTGTGTAAAGTAATTAACACTGAAGAGGACAATATACTGCTACAGATGGACCTGGATAGATTAGAGGCTTGGGCATGGGAAGTGGAAGATGAGGTTTAACACTGACAAATGTAAGGTTATGCACATGGGAAGGAATAATGCAAATCACCCATACATACTAAATGGTAAAACACTCGGTAACACTGACATCGAAAGGGACCTAGGAATTTTAATAAACAGCAAACTAAGCAGTAACAACCAGTGTCAAGCAGTTGCTGCCAAGGCCAATAAGATAATGGGTTGCATCAAAAGGGGCATAGATGCCCGTGATGAGAACATAGTCCTACCACTTTACAAATCACTAGTCAGACCACACATGGAGTACTGTGTACAGTTCTGGGCTCCTGTGAACAAGGCAGACAAAGCAGAGCTGAAGAGGGTTCAGAGGAGGGCAACTAAAGTAATAACTGGAATGGGGCAACTACAGTGCCCTGAAAGATTATCAACATTAGGGTTATTCACTTTAGAAAAAAGACAACTGAGGGGAGATTTAATTACTATGTATGATTATATCAGGGGACAGTACAGAGATCTCTCCCATCACTTATTTACCCCCAGGACTGTGACTGTGACGAGGGGATACCCTATGCGTCTGGAGGAAAGAAGGTTTGTACACAAACATAGAAAATGATTATTTACAGTAAGAGCAGTGAGACTATGGAACTCTCTGCCTGAGGAGGTGGTGATGGTGAGTACAATAAAATAATTTAAGAGTGCTTGGATGAATTTCTGGAGTATAATAATATTACAGCCTATAGCTAATAGAGATGGGTCGTTGATCCAGGGAGTTATTCTGATTGCCTGATTAGAGTCGGGAAGGAATTCTTTCCCCCTTAAGTGGGGAAAATTTGCTTGTACCTCACAGATTTTTTTTTGCCTTCCTCTGGATCAACTTGCAGGTTAACAGGCTGAACTGGATGGACAATGTCTTTTTTCGGCCTTATATAGTATGTTACTATGTTACTATGGATGTGCGTCAAACCGACTAGGCCCAAAGCTGCTACGAGATTTCACCTGTTATCGCACACCACCAGGCTGCGCTTGATGCTCAGTGGCACCAACCACTCATCGGTCTGTTGTTCCATGCCCGTCCACAGCTCCTGCGTGGTGTGGGTTTTTTCCCCAAACAGATGAGTTTCAAAACAGCCTGCTGTCGTTTCCCCCTGGCTGTGCTGAAGTTGGTGGTGAAGGTGCTACGCTGACCGGATGAGGAGGTGATAGAGGAGGAAACAGAGTAGAAGGAGGAGGCAACAGAAGGGAAAGAGAAACGTCCTGAAATCATTGGTGGCGGAAGACATTCACCAAACTTCTATCTGCCTCAGGCCCAGCCGCCACTGCATTTACCCAGTGTGCAGTTAAAGAAATATAACGTCCCTGTCCGTGCTTACTGGTCCACATATCGGTAGTTATGTGGACCTTGCCACAGATGGCGTTGCGCAGTGCCCATCTGATTTTGTCCGCCACTTGGTTGTGCGGGGCAGGGATAGCTCGCCTGGAAAATAAGTGGCGGCTGGGAACAACATACTGTGGAAAAGCCACCGCCATAAGATTTTTAAAAGTCTCCGTCTCCACCAGAAGGAATGACAGCATTTCAAAGGCCAGGAATTTTCAAGGCCAGGGATCGCAGGTGGGTAGGGGGGTACTTCCTCTTTCTCTCCTGTGTTTGGGAGATGGACAGCTGAATGCTTCCATGGGACAGTGTGGAGATGCTTGGTGATGGCCACAGAGGTGTGGGCATTGCTTCCACAACCTTTGTTTGCAGGGTGGCTGGTGCCACTGTCACTCCAGAGGGGGAGGAAGAGGCTGAGACTGCAACAGAAGAGGAAGCAGGAGGAGCCTGAGATCTTTTGTGTTTTTTGAGGTGTTTACTCCACTGCAGCTCGTGCTTTGCCTGGTCATGCAGGTGGTGCTAAGGTTTAGAACATTTATGCCTCACTTCATGCTCAGATTGCACAGCATGCAAACCACTCACGTCATCAGCACAATGTCTGAAGATGTTCCACGCCAGGGAACTCATTAGAACTGGCTTTGGTGTGCTCAGTCCTTGGGTGAATACTGGCTAGAGGACTCTGCTTTTGCACCATGCTCCCTCTCTGCGTCTGGCGCTGTGTGACCACCTGTTCCTCTGAACTTCACACATCACTCGCATGACCTTGATTCCATGTGGTGTCTAGGACCTCATCATCCTACACATCATCTTCCACCCACTCTTCACCCCTGCCCTCCTTGCCGGTCTGCACACTGCAGAAAGCCGCAGACGTTGGCACCTGTGTTTCGTCATCATCAGAGACATCCTGCGGCCACCCATGTCCACATCCTGGAACATAAGTGGTTGGGCATCGGTGCTCTTCCACTTCTGGGGCAGAGCTATTTGGATGGCCCACGGAAACCCTGCAAGCAAAGTCATCAAAAAGCATAAGAGACTGCTGCATGACTTGGGGCTCAGACTGCTTGGCTGATTTGCAAGGCGGTGAGGTGAAATACAGATGCCCATGGGCTGCAGGTGCCAACTCTGGGCTTTCAGCAGGGGACCGGGTGGGAGACAATGTGAAGGAACTGGAGGCACTGTCAGCAACCCGATCTACTACCGCCTCTACTTGTTCTGGCCTCACCATTTGTACACCAGTATTCAGGCCTACAAAATAATGCTGAACGTTCTGTCGCCTACGTGCACCTGAGGAAGGTGTTTCATTTGAGCGTGTAGCTGGCAGATGTCGACCATGTCCTGTCCCTGCAACAAGAGCTCCACCAACACCAGCAGCACCACGACCAGGGCCACGTCCCTTATTTGATGCTCTCCTCATTCTTTGAGGTCATCCACCGAACTAACAGACAGATTAACTATATTAATTTCCCTGTCATGTACGCAATGCAGGTATACCTCACACAAAAATTGGGTATATTTCATCCACCGGACTAATGGGTTAACTATATTTATTTCCCTGTCAGGTATGCAGTGTAGGTGTACCTCACAACAAGACTGGGAATATGTCACCCACCGAAATAACAAACTAATTAACTATATCAATTTCACTGTCATGTGTGCAATGCAGGTGTACCTCACACAAAAATTGGGTATATGTCACCCACCGAACTAAAAGACAGATTAACTATTATATATATATATATATATATATTTGTGTCAGGGGTACAAAATGGTGGATTGCACCCACAAAAGATCGCTATAGGTCACCCACAGAATTAACAGCCAGATTAATTATTATATTTCTTTGTCAGGGGTGCAAAGCTGGTGTATAGCACGAACAAAAAATTCACTATAGGGGGCGGAGCTTGCGCCGGATGAAGATGGACGCATAGCTCCGTGCTCTGTGCAGAGTTTCGCCTATAACGCCAGCTTTCATTAGCCTACAGTGACAGAGATGGTGAAGATCGGGAATAACAAGCATGCGGACACCCCCGCTCCCTCCAAATCACAGATCGCTGGAGGAGAAATGGAGAAATTCTTGAAGAAAGCCGCAGCTACTGTGGCCGCCAGGGAGCCCAAGATGGCGCCGACACCGCAGACCAAAGCGCTGAAGCGCGCCCCTGCTCCGTCGGAGGGTGAGAGCGATTCAGATGAAGCGCAGGCCAGCTCTGATCTCCCGGTCACAAGGAAATACCTGGACCGCGCGCTCAGCAGAATAATGGAGCCGATCCTCACTGAACTAGCCGCCTGCAGGAGCGAGGTGAGACAGATAGGAGACCGCGTGGAGAGCCTTGAGCAGCACCAAACAGAAATCTTAGCCCACCAGTCTGCAGCGACAGATTCGTTTCGCGGCTGTGCCCTCTATCTAAACGACCTCCACCGCTCCCTTGAAGACCAAGAGAACAGGGGGCGCCGAAATAACCTCAGTGTCAGGGGAGTGCCGGAGTCGGTTCCCACAGGAGAGGTCTCGGCCTCCATTATTGAAATTTGCAAATCTTTACTGGGACCCGAATTCCCCCAAGAAATAACGATTGAGCGGGCACACAGGGCCCTGAGACCCAAGCCAAAACCGGACGAACCACCTAGGGACATTATATGCAAGTTCCTGAATTTTCAGGTGAAAACGTCTGTCTTGGAAGCTGCCCGTGGTCAGCCTGCATTGATGTATGAAGACTCCAAGATTGAAATATTTCAGGACTTGGCCCCTTCGACTCTAAAAAAGCGTAGAGCCCTTAAACCACTGACGGATTGGCTACGCTCAAAGAAGGTGCTATACCGCTGGTCATTTCCCTTTGGCTTAACCTTCCCATATGCAGGCAAGAGAGTTAACATCTCGTCATTCACTGACCTCGCATCCGCATTTGAGACTCTGAATGTGCCACCTATGCAGATTGAAAATTGGGAACTTTTCCAGGACCTCAGCACCCTACCTGAAGTACCTAAGGTGGCTCCATTTGAAATGCTACGCACGCCAAAGTCATCCCGCTCCAAGAAGAGGGGCCTCCATTTCACTCCAAGAAGCTTGTCACAGGAACACTAGAGGGACACGTATGCGCATACTAGGGTAGCCATGAATAAGTCTGTTGCTTTGATTTGCTAATACCCTAACCTAAATTCTTTGATCCTGCTAGTGAGGTGATGTTTTGTATTGCTTAAGTTTATACATCATGATGTCCTCCTCTCTTACTTATTGTACTACCATGCTATCCTACGCCACATGTCCGTCCTGTCCCTGCTTTCTCCGGGCGTTATGCGATCTCTTAAACGGTCTACAGACCAATAACCCCCGTTCGATTAAGACATATCACGTTATGTCTCAGTTTGTCCCCTTTGTCTGTTTAATATGTTTTGTTTCATCCCCTTTGTTTACCCCCATCTCAAGGTGCTCGCCGGATCTTTCTCATTGGATCGTCCCTGTTGAAGGCGCATTCTCATTGACTCACGAGACGGATGACTTCATTAGAACCGGGGTACCTCCTTGGTGGAGACCACAACAGCTCCGAGGTAACTTCACACACACCCTGAATCATGGCTGATATTTCAGTGGCCTCTTACAATGTCAAAGGCTTTCACTCCCCCTCTAAACGGAGCCAAATCTTTGCCATTTTAAGAAAAGCCGGAGCTGGGGTGGTGTTCCTCCAGGAGACACATTTCCGTTTCAACAATTACCCGGATATGAGGTTCTCACACTTCTCCAACTGGTTCCACTGTGGGAGTAGTTCATCAGCTTCCTGTGGGGTCAGTATAGGGTTTCAGAGGAGGGTCCCCTTTAAAATTGCCTGCCAGAGGCTAGACCCGGAGGGCAGATATATCCTTCTCAAGGGCACCATAGGTCCACAAATGTATACCCTGGTTAACCTGTATGCACCCAATACTAACCAAACCCGTTGGTTCTCTGACATCTTTCCTATTATAGAAGATTTTAAGGAGGGAATAGTAATTGTGGGAGGGGACCTGAATGTCGCTCTTTACCCTCAGCTTGATATCTCCTCACGCAAATCTTCTCATTCAAAAGGTTTCATAAAAAGTGTTAGAAATACCCTCTGGGACCTACACTTGATAGATGTTTGGCGGTCTCTCCATCCGAGTACCTTAGATTATACATTTTTCTCCCCGGCACACAATACTTATCATAGAATAGACTATTTGTTTATTTCTAAAGAACATATTCACCTGTGTAGGGAGGCATCTATTGGTGCTATACATGTCTCTGACCATTCCCCAATATATCTCTCAGTTTCGGCTCCTAGTATAACACCGTCATGTTTTAATTGGCGCTTAAACGAAACTTTGCTAGGATATCGGGACTCGGTTGGGCGGATCTCCAGACATCTCTCTGAATATTTTTCCCTCAACAAAAGCCCTGACATAACGGTTAATACTCTCTGGGACGCACACAAGACCGTTGTCAGAGGACATTTTATCAGTCTCGGCACCCACCTTAAGAAAGTGAGGGAAAAAGAAATAGATGATACACTGAAAAACATCCAAATTTTAGAGTCGCAACACAAAGCCTCTCCTACTGACGTCCATCTCCCAAAACTTTCAGAATACAGGGCCAAATTTAGATCTCTGTTAGCCAATAGAGCAGCTAAATACCACATGAGCTCTCAGCATAAATTTTTCGCCCATGGTGACAAGGCCACCAAATTTGTAATGAATAGAATTAAAGGGAGAAGGTCCACAAATTTTATCCACCAACTATTGTCACAAGACGGGACCCCTACCTTCTCAGTCAAGCAGATTGCCGCCCAATTCCGCTCATTTTATAATGATCTTTATAACCTCTCTCCAAATGCGGATATAGAAACACGCGCCTCTAATATATCTTCCTTTTTGGAAGCGGCTGACCTCCCTAACATTGATCCAGATCAAAAGTTGGGCCTTATAGCCCCATTCTCCCTAAATGAACTAAAAGAGGCAATGAATCAAATGCCGACAGGGAAGAGTCCTGGCCCAGACGGTCTGCCACTGGCCTATTATAAAACATTCCAGGATGTCCTCTTACCCCACCTCCTGGAAGTTTGCAATCAGACTCTAAAAGGGATCCCACTTTCGAGAGATATGACAGCAGCCCACATTACTCTCATCCCCAAGGAAGGGAAAGACGCAAGACTATGCTCTAACTACAGACCCATCTCCCTCCTAAACATAGACCTCAAGCTCCTGGCCAAAATGCTAGCCAACAGACTAGCTGCCCTCCTCCCCCACCTTGTTCATGGAGATCAGGTAGGCTTCGTCCGAAACAGGGAAGGAAAAGACAACACCACAAGGGTTATTAACACCCTCTGTCATGCCAAGCGACTCTCCTCTCCCCTGCTTTTACTCAGCACTGATGCTGAAAAAGCATTTGACAGAGTCAATTGGGCATACCTGAAACAAGCACTAGCAGGATTTGGCCTACCTGACTCCTATATTAATGCAGTCTTCTCGATGTACGAACAAGCTACAGCCTCGGTTCTGGTTAATGGCACTATTTCATCTTCCTTTCCTATTAGGAACGGGACCCGCCAGGGCTGCCCCTTATCGCCCCTCTTATTTATTCTGGCCCTGGAGCCCCTTTTAGCGACTATAAGATTGGATCGGGAGATAAAGGGTCTATGTTTGGGAGGCAGAGAACAGAAAGTTGCTGCTTTTGCGGATGATGTCCTTGTCATGACAATTAATCCAAAATCATCCCTACCTAGAATCCAATCCCACCTTAATATATACAGTATGATGTCAGACTTTAAAATTAACACTAATAAATCTCTGGTGCTTTGTTTGGGTATCCCTCAAGCAACCAGACTCCTCCTTATGAAGGACTCCCCATTTAATTGGTCTTCTCCTAATATCACGTACTTAGGGGTTAAAATTAGTCCAGATATAACGGAGCTTTTCTCCCTTAACTATATCCCTCTAAAAAAGTCTATTATAGATTCCATTGACAATTTAGCTAGAACCAATCCTACGCTATCCTGGTTTGGTCGCAAAAACCTCCTTTCCTCCTTAATACTTCCCAGACTCACATATCTACAACAAGCCCTACCTATTCCCGTCCCCAAACACTACTACACTTCCATTATGGGAAAATTTAGATCCTTCATTTGGAACGGGAAGAAGGCGAGACTCTCCTCTGCCCTCCTTATTAAGCCTAGGCATGCAGGCGGGATAGGCTTACCGAGTCCTGAATTATACGGGAAGGCTATTCTTCTCTCCCGTGCATTGGTCTGGCTGAACCTGTCTTCGTCCTCCCCGGTGGCTCAGATTGAATTAGATATATTGAATAGATCAGCCAGGGCGCTCCTCCTGGGACAAGAGACAGCTCTCTTTGCTCACATGTCCTCATACCCAATCATTGGGGCCACACTGGAAGCTTGGAGGTGGCTATCTTCTACACACTGTTCCATACCCTTCCCCTCGCCCACCCTGACTGTAGCGGATGTACTGCATACGGCTCCCTTAACATTGAGGGACGCGATCTCAACAAATCTATTGTCCTCTTCAACTCCTCTAATTTCCCTCGCTTTGCCAACTGGAGAATGGATGGGCACTAGTGACACTAACGCCCTCCTCAACCCCCATCCACGAGACTTCCTCTCAGTTGCTTATCTCAGGGCCTACCTAAAACAACACATTAAAGTGGGAGACCTCTTCCGCCCCTTAGTCTGGCTAGAAGCCCTGGCCACCTCGCATCCATTGCCTAGGAAACTGACCTCGCGGTTATACAGCAGACTACGGTTACCCCCTATGATAGCCAAGCCCTCTTTTATCAAGCAGTGGGAAATAGATTTAGGTATCACATTTCCCTTTGAGTCCCTGCCTAAACTCCTTGACTCCCCCCATGGTGTCTCTCGCTGTGTCAGGATCCGTGAAAATAGCTACAAAATTCTTACAAGGTGGTATAATACGCCTGATAAGACATCAAGATACGCAGGACAAGCTTCTTACATTTGCTGGAGGTGCCTTGGGGAGAGAGGAACTTTTCTCCATGTTTGGTGGTCTTGCCCCCCCATTCAGAAATGGTGGGGTGAAATCTTCTCAGTGGCAAATAATGTCTGTGGCACTAAGCTTCAGCCTTTGCCGCAAATCGCCCTCCTCTCATTTCCCCAGGTGAAGGGGAAGGATAAACCACCTTTTATGTTTACACAAATGATCTTGGCGGCCCACCTTCAACTCCCCAAATTCTGGCTCCAGACCACTGTACCATCCCTAGACCAGTGGAAGCAAAAAATTGACCAGATCTACAGATTTGAGGAACTCTCCTCATGGGAATCCCGGACACATTTGGCTTTCCTCAAAAAATGGTCACTGTGGGCTAAATACAGATCCCTCTAATTTGACTTCCCTCCACTGAACTAAAAATAACGGAGGTAACTCCTTACCTTGATAATTATTGTACATAACTTACATAGGTCCGAGTCCTAAGCTTTGCCCCAATACTCTACAACCCAGACAAAGGTTCATAAACGTTTCCTGTCGGCCCTTGTCACCTTCTCTAGGTACCATCCCCTTGGCACTATGGATATGACACGTATTGTGATTTTCTATTAAAGTCAATAGAGATTGATGCTTTCCTATGATATACTTTGCTATATATGGATCCTAACTATGTTTTGATATGTGCTTACTTGCGAGGCCTGCGAGCCTATACCTTGATACCCAGTTTACCTTGTTATATTGTAAAATTACAATAAAACCTAAATTAAAAATAAAATAAAAATTCACTATAGGTCACCAATAGAACAAATAGCCAGGTGAGATTCCTAACACTCGCCCTCACTTCAGCTGCCTGCTTCCTGTCCCTGCACTACTCAGAGCTGATGGGCGGTGCTACACGTGATGCATCTTTTATAGAGGCTGGGTCACATGATGCACCAGCCAATCACAGCCATGCCATTTGCTAGTGTTGATCGCAAATATTCTAATAGCGAATTTTTATTGCAAATATTGGCATTTTGAGAATTTACGAAGATGTAGAATATATTGCTATATATTCGTAATCGCGAATATTCTAGATTTCTTTTTAATCAGTAACCTCCTTCTTGCTTGTGGGCCAATAAGAAGGCTGCAATGTCTTTGTCAGAGCTTAAAATATGTGCATCATTAGTGACGATTTGCGTAATCGTGAAAATAATGACTGGAGATCACAAATTTGCAAATTTATTGCGAAAAATTTGTGAAATATTGCAAAAATGAATATTGCCTATGCCGCTCATCACTAGCCATTACTAAGCATGGCTGTGATGGCTTCTAAATGCCTATAGCTTAAAAGCTTGTTGATTGGCTGCCCTGCAGTCTTTCAACAAGCTTTATTAAATTCCCTAACACCGAACTCGAACCCAAACTTTTCTGGCAGACTTTACAGTTTGGGTTCGCTTAACTTTACTGCTGTCAAGTGAGCCTTTTTTTTAGCGCCTGCATCAGGCCTGGCCATAGGAAAAAGGGATTTCGATGTCAGAGAACCCCTTGGAAAATCTGTATAGGATTTACTTCCTCTGTATGATAATGAACAAATGTCAGTTGCTAGCTTCTGGATGTCCATCTTGTCTTGGTTGATAATATATAGGTGAAACTTGAAAAATTTTAATATCATGAAAACTTTATTTATTTCAATAATGCAATTTAAAAGGTGAAAGTAATATATGAGCTACACTCATTACATGCAAAGCGAAATATTTCAAGCCTTTATTTGTTATAATTTGGATGATTATAGCTTACAGTTTATCAAAACCCCAAAGTCCCAATCTCAGGTACCCTTTGCTCAGGGGGTATGGATTAATTAGCTGACTAGAGTGTGACACTTTGAGCCTACAATATTGAACCTTTTCACAAAATTCTAATTTTAAGTTGCATTAATGCAATTCCTTTTAATTTGCATTACTAAAATAAATGAACTTTTGCATGATATTCTAATTTTTTGAGTTTCACCTGTAGTCTTACCAATATATCTAGCTGTGTTCATACTTGCTTAAAACAATTGATTTAACATGTAAAGCATAGATTATGAGCATATCTCATAATCATCTGCTTCTTGCAGCATTGTAGCCAATGTTTAATTTATGACATCATATTTGCATGTATTCCTTTTTAACTATCAGCAATTTGTACTTGTTACATTTGTTTTCCGCATTGTATATATCATCTCTTTTTGTTTTGATACTGAAAGAACTTACATGATGTCATATTGACAGATATAGGAATTAGCAATTCATTCCTTGAATTATATCTGTAACTATGACACTATGACATGTAAGTTCTTTGTTCAGTATCAAATGGATCTATAAAAACAGATCATTAGCTAGTATCCAAATTTGAGCATTTATGACTGAAAGATGAATCTGTAATGTGCCTCCATTATTCAACATTGCACAACTGCTTATTTGTAATTTAGCAATTTAGAAAATATGTGGGACTTGTAAAATAGCAGTTGATTATTGCTTTTATTATCCAACCTGACAAAATAGCTGTAACCTTGTGTTGGTATAGAAAACACCTATTTAATTTAACTTTATTTCTTTGATATTTCCACCATTACATTTTTGGATACTTACATTCCGACCCTGTCAAGACATAATTTTTGAATACTTGGTCTCTCTCAAGCCACTTTTTTTTTTTTACTCATAACACTGTGTATGTTTAAACATCATCTTCCCCTGATAAGGTACAATTTTTGGACACTTTGAAATATGAAAGAGTATGCAACATGTGCTGGCGCTCAGTGTTTTATAAAATTATGTATGTTAACACTGTTACCGTATTTTTTGCACTATAAGATTCACCGGCCCATAAGACGCACCTAGGTTTTTGAGGAGAAAATTAAAAAAAATATATTTTAAACCAAAGGGTGTTCTTTTGGTGGGTTTTGAACTAATTGTGGTCTGTGTATGGTGCACTGTTATGGGGGATCTGTGGGTGATGCACTGTTATGGGGGATCTGTGGGTGACACTTATGGGAGATCTGTGGGTGACACTTATGGGGGATCTGTGGGTGACACTTATAGGGATCTGTGAGTGACAATTATGGGGGATCTATGGGTGGCTCTTATTGGGGTCTCTGGATGGCACTGTTATGAGGATTTGTGCATGACAGTTATGGGGGGGTTCTGTGGATGACACATATATAGCATCTTATGCTATGTGTTATCCACAGATCCCCTCCATAAGTGTCCCTGTAGTGAATGACTCTCAATACAGGGGGTGGGGGTCACATCTGCTTTTATAATGACAGCGGGGCCTGTGCAGTAACTGTATTCTACTACATGGGCCCCGCTCACTGTATAATCGTATCTCTAATAGTTAATTGTTATGTATATAATCGCATAATCAGCAGCTGTATTACTTACAACTACAAGCGCTCGCCGCTCGGTAGGTAGCAGAGAGGAGGGAGGAGGCAGGCCGGGAGAACGGTCGCTGGCAGCGTGAGTCACTACGTCACGCGCCTGCACCGCCTGCTTCATTCATTAAGTGGGCAGCGCAGGTGCGTGACGTAGTGACTCACACTGCCAGCGCCCATCTTCCCGGCCTGCCTCCTCTCTCCTCCCTCCTCTCTGCTACCTACCGAGCGCTTGTAGTTGTAAGTAATACAGGCGCTGATTATGCGATTATATACATAACAATTAACTATTAGAGATATGATTATACAGTGAGCGGGGCCCGTGTAGTAGAATACAGTCACTGCACGGGCCCCACTGTCATTATAAATGCAGATGCCGGCCCCCAGCCTCTCCTCCCTCACAGCTGATACACCCGCCGCGCGGCATCATGGTGGGTGTATAATTGAAAATTCTGCAAAATCAGCAGCATTCGCCCCATAAGACGCACTGCTATTTTCCCTCCACTTTTGGGGGAAAAAAGTGCGTCTTATAGGGCAAAAAATACGGTAAATGTGCACTTACCCATAGCTATGCATGCCAGTGTCACTCAGACATTATTTACTAATGCTGTCATTGCATTTCAAAGCTTGGGGAAGGAAAAAAATATATAAAAAAAAATCAACAAAAAGAGATAACAAGTTTTCCTAATAAATAAAAAAAAGTTCACATAAAATAATCTGGTGCTTTCTTTAAACATCTTTAAAAAATATATATTTTTGCTTTAGATTTTTTTTCTGTTTCTTTGAATAATTCATTTATCTGTTGTTAGCTAAAATCCATTTATTTAATTCCTAAAAATTAGACTGTAAGGGTTAAATATCCTCAGAGAATTTGATTAATGAAATTCTTTCCCAAATGCTTCTTAGATGTACTCTACTATTGATCTTATCACAGCTAAGCCAGAAAACATACCTTTTAAAGATGACCTTGAGTTTCAGTTAATGAAGTAAGAATAAAAACAACTATGTTTTGTCCATAAAATCAAGAAAATATAAAGTTGCAAACTTTCAAAGAGTGGGGTCTACACAGAGATGAGGTATAATGGAAAGATTTGCACCAGTTCTGTTTTTTAGCACCTGGTTTTAATTGACCAAACACTAAGGCCTCTTTTACATGTTAGTGAATCGCAGACGTGTGCTGTGCAAAACACTAAAGCCTCTTTTACACGTTAGTAAATCCTGGACATGTGCTGTCCATGTTCTTCACAGGCAAGACCTTTACCCATTGACTTTAATTTGTGTATTCACACATGTGTGGTTTTCCATGGTCTATTTTTGGCCATGATTAGGGATCCCTTTTATCCATTGTATAGTCTATGAGTCCATGAAAACCATGGATACTATCCGTATTTGGTCTGTGGTTTTCATAGATCCTACTGGAAGATGCTCTAGAAATAAATTTTCAGCCTCGCAGTGTCTTTAGAACATGGATGACACATGAAGGGCAAAAAACAAACACAACCAAAAACGGATTCTTCACAAATATCTTCACAGATGAGCCACTTACCATCTTATCTCAGATGTCATCAAACACATGCACATGTGAAAGAGGCCTAACTGTGTGAATAAGGCCTTACATTAAAGACGCACTCCATTTTTTGCCTATATGGTGCAGTATATATATTATTAGGAAGGATGTAGAGGTATGCCTTATGTCTACCTGTTTAGTTGATGTGGTTGGTATGCATGGATTTTCTGCCATCTTGATTCCTTTTTTCCCCTTAGATATAGTTCCCCTAATGCAACCTGCATATCCAATGATGCTTCTGGCTTTGCAGAGACAAGGTGATGGAGTTTCATTACACTAAGGGCAACTAATGGTAGCTCAGTGACATAGAATTGCTGTTCTCTATCTCATACCACACTCTTAGTGTATTGCATGCGTTGTAAAAAGTTCACACTACAGTGATATTATATCATGAAAGTAGGGCATTTAAGTAGACGCATGCAATCTCAACCTTATCTCAAACAATTTATTGAAACAAAAGCCAACAACAATGGGCAGACTGGGTACTTAAAGTGGCCCTGGAAAAAATACTAAAAGTGGCCCCGTTTTGTTGGGTCCAAATTGATGGAAGGCAGGGCCAGCAATTCCATATTGTTGCACATTGTACCACCCCTACACAGCCAAAGACCACTGTCAATCACATAATACTGCCGCCAGAAGCACAATACATCACCAAAAACTTCCACTGCCCAGCCATGAGGAGGGCCCAGGCAGTCAATATCACAATAACTTGTCATGTGGCCCTGAGTATCAATTACAGCTTGACAACAAAGTCTCAGGCTATTCACAAGTTTACTTATTGTCTGCTGAGGCATGGCATCCCACTCTTCTTGAAGGGCGATCTACAAGTCATTGAGGTTCTGGGGTACAGCGTTTCGAGCCTGTACACGGCGACTTAGCTGATCACATAGGTTTTTAATGGGATTCAGGCCACTCTATTTGAGGTACCCCAGTCTCTAGGAGCCATTCCCTAATGATACAACCTCTATGAGCTGGCACATTGTTGTCCATGAAGATGAAATTGGGCCTTTGTTGTTCATGCAGAAGCACAATGAATGGATTAATGATGTTGTTCAAGAAGCATGGGCTTTTCACTGTATTGTTCACAAAGTGTAGGGCAGTCCTGTATTGACTAGACACACCTGCCCACACTGTAACACCACCACCACCACCAAAGGCCTTTGCCTTTGTTTAAAGTGACTTTTGTCTACCTTCTGCCAGTAAAGATCATCTGTTCTGTTACTCCACCTTTGTTGGACTCTGTACACATTCCTGCAGTTAGCTGCTTTCTGGGTGACTGGTATAAACACTAGGGTCCTGACTCTGGGAGTCAGCAGTCAGCAATATTGGGCTAATTTCTAGTCTACTATCAGCTGGCCCAGAGGATCCACATCCTCTGATTGTGACAGTAGTATTAAACAATAGATGCTACACTATTGGTAGTGAAGGAATCTTTCTCCTTCTCTCTGATTGGATCACGCTCACAGCCAGGAAAGAGGAGACACAGTAGAAGAAAAAAATATATATACACCCATGGCATCAGTAGGGGCCATCCTACAAGCAAGGTAATACCATAATTAGCCTATGTCAAACATGATGAAAGGTCCCCTTTAAAGTGTACCTAACCTTTGAGTTAACTTTTTAGAATAAGCTGCCATTTTTGTACACATGAGGAATAATACTATACATGACTTCTATGTGCCATTTTTATCAGTTTGCATACAACATTTATAATTTTCAGTTATCTCTGAGCAGATTCTGCTTCCTAACTCTCTCTTACTCTCTCAGGATGAGGTAAAAGTAGCATATAGGACATTATACAGAAGGACCCAGCAGTATGTGAATAAGACAGTTTTGGTGATACAGAACACCTGCTATTAGTTGCTGAGTCTGCTGATTCATCCATACAGTTCCTGCCATCTCCTTACGCTCGTTACTCTATAAACTTCAAAGGGATGATGTAATCTCATCCTTCAGTTAGCAGTTGGTCTCACAAGATGGATCTCTCATAAATTTCAGAGAGAAGGTTGGGTTTGAAAAGGGGGGAAAAACAAGTAATAACTCCAGAACAAGGCATTTTCTCTGATAAGATATACTACAAATTTTCTTATATTCACCTGCATTATTGAATTATGCAAAGTTGACTGAAAGTACAGTGACCATTTAATCACAGACAACCCAATTGGTATAAGTTACAAATTGTCTGTTTGATGCCATTATCGAAACATTGTAAACAAATGGTTAATTATGTTATTACAGACTATTTCTTCATTATTAGGACAATGTCAATGCCTCGGAAATAAAATGTTCGAAACTTCATTTTTATTCTGAGGCAAACTCTTTAGAAAATTAATTAGCATCACTGCAAATCTCAGCATTTGCTTCATTACAAAATGAAAGGTTATTATATGCAACAATATATGTACTGAAAAAAAAAAATCTGATGAGTAGGAAAAGTATAATGAACTGCAATAAAATGTTGGAAATATTTCTCAAGTATCCAAAATTATTTTAATTATCTCTTCAGTGCAAAATGATAACTCAATCCAAAGAAAGTCCTTGCCTAATAAGCTAACTCTCTTCCTAACCCCTGCAATCTGGCTTCAGAATCTATATTCTACAGAACTGCACTTACTAAAGTGTCAAATGATCACCTAATGGATAAATCTAAAGGCAAGTACTTTCTGTTGGTTATTCTGAATCTCTATGTAGCATTTCACACAGTAGACCACCTACACTGATCTCAGAAAACACCAGGAGTGCGGCTTCAACAAATACCAGTAGACATAGGCAAAAATCTAGCAAAAATTTATAAAATAATAACTTTTATTGATCCAAAGTATTAAAAGTCCAAAACAAAACACAGCATGCACCGGTTATGCATTCTAGCAGTCAGTCTTACTCATAACGTCATTTAGTTATCGGTAATGCTAACCACTGAAAAGCCCAAACTGTGCATGCTGTGTTTAATTTTATAATTTTATCAGTTTTTGCTTAGTGCTGGAATTTTGCTTTTGTATGTTGCCATTTCACAGAACTTTTCAGAATAAGCTCTTGTGTGTACATGAGAAGTGTATGGTCATTATGTGGCTTGCATCTTGAATTTAATAGCAGTACCCTTTGCAAGATACACATTTACTTGTCACTAGGGTTGAGTGAACCCGAACTGCAAAGTTCGGGTTCGTACCGAACTTTGTGAGTTCGGGTGCCCGGACCCGAACCCGGACTTTTCCACTGAAGTTCGGGTTCAGTGTTAGGGTGATTTAATTGTTTTCCATTATAACATGGTTATAACAAAAATTAAAGGGGTTATTCGAGTTAATAAAAAAAAAAAACTAAAAAAACTCTTAAAATCCATCAGGATATACATATAATTTGGTTAAGCTAGATTTCATCAAGTTAAAACCCATATGTACACCTTTTCATGGTTCTGTCATTGCTTTGTTTACATGCTGAAGTACATGCTGAGGGGGCGTATAACAACAAAGCCTGAGCTCTGCCTCATGAATATTTCTGGGCGTGAACAACCTTACCTTTCCTTCACTCTGCTCTGCAGTTTGCAAAAAAAATATAAAAAAACACACACGATCATCTCCTAGCTCACACTGGCAGAAGATGAGTTGTTTTGCAATGCCGGATCCGCCGATCAGTGTGACAACTGACAGCATTTGTAGACAGATCCAGGTGCAGATCCGTCTAGAAATGCATTGCAAGAACGGATCCGTCTATCCGCTTGTCATGCGGATGAACGGATCCGTATGGCAGTCTTTTTCACAGTTTTCATGGTCTACTCATGCGCAGACAGGAAGGACGGATCCATCCTTCAGTTGTTTTGCATTGCCAGATCCGGCAAGCAGTTCCGTCATCAGAACTGCCTGCCGGACCCCCCGATCGGTGTGACAACTGACAGCATTTGTAGACGGATCCAGGTGCGGATCCATCTAGAAATGCATTGCGAGAACGGATCCATCTATCCGCTTGTCATGCGGATGGACGGATCCCTCTGGCAGTCTTTTGTCGCAGTTTTCCTGGTCTGTGCATGCGCAGACCGGAAGGACGGATCCGTCCTTTGCTTGTTTTGCAATGCCGGATCCGGCAGGCAGTTCCGTTGTCAGAACTGCTCGCCGGATCAGTATGCTGCAAGTGTGAAAGTAGACTTAGTCCTGCGACCTCTCGCCGTGCTGCGCCGGAGCTCCGCCTCCGTCCCCATTATAGTCAATGGGGATGGAGCGGCAGTCCAGCGGCACGGCCAAATAGCGGCAGGGCAGATCCGACAGGGTGAACAGCCTGTCGAATACGTCCTGCCGCTAGTGTGAAAATACACTTACGCAAGTGTGAAAGTACCATTAGCAGTATCTGTATCTAAGCAATATCTATATTATTAAAATATATATTCAATATGGATATTGCTTAGATAAATATATATACAGTACAGACCAAAAGTTTGGACACACCTTCTCATTCAATGAGTTTTCTTTATTTTCATGACTATGAAAATTGTAGATTCACACTGAAGGCATCAAAACTATGAATTAACACATGTGGAATTATATACATAACAAAAAAGTATGAAACAACTGAAAATATGTCATATTCTAGTTTCTTCAAAGTAGCCACCTTTTGCTTTGATTACTGCTTTGCACACTCTTGGCATTCTCTTAATGAGCTTCAAGAGGTAGTCACCTGAAATGGTCTTCCAACAGTCTTGAAGGAGTCCCCAGAGATGCTTAGCACTTATTGGCCCTTTTGCCTTCACTCTGCGGTCCAGCACACCCCAAACCATCTCGATTGGGTTCAGGTCCGGTGACTGTGGAGGCCAGGTCATCTGGCGCAGCACCCCATCACTCTCCTTCATGGTCAAATAGCCCTTACACAGCCTGGAGGTGTGTTTGGGGTCATTGTCCTGTTGAAAAATAAATGATGGTCCAACTAAACGCAAACCGGATGGAATAGCATGCCGCTGCAAGATGCTGTGGTAGCCATGCTGGTTCAGTATGCCTTCAATTTTGAATAAACCCCCAACAGTGTCACCAGCAAAGGACCCCCACACCATCACACCTCCTCCTCCATGCTTCACGGTGGGAACCAGGCATGTAGAGTCCATCCGTTCACCTTTTCTGCGTTGCACAAAGACACGGTGGTTGGAACCAAAGATCTCAAATTTGGACTCATCAGACCAAAGCACAGATTTCCACCGGTCTAATGTCCATTCCTTGTGTTCTTTAGCCCACACAAGTCTCTTCTGCTTGTTGCCTGTCCTTAGCAGTGGTTTCCTAGCAGATATTCTACCATGAAGGCCTGATTCACACAGTCTCCTCTTAACAGTTGTTCTAGAGATGTGTCTGCTGCTAGAACTCTGTGTGGCATTGACCTCGTCTTTAATCTGAGCTGCTGTTAACCTGCGATTTCTGAGGCTGGTGACTCGGATGAACTTATCCTCCGCAGCAGAGGTGACTCTTGGTCTTCCTTTCCTGGGGCGGTCCACATGTGAGCCAGTTTCTTTGTAGCGCTTGATGGTTTTTGTGACTGCACTTGGGGACACTTTCAAAGTTTTCCCAATTTTTCGGACTGACTGACCTTCATTTCTTAAAGTAATGATGGCCACTCTGTTTTTCTTTACTTAGCTGCTTTTTTCTTGCTATAATACAAATTCTAACAGTCTATTCAGTAGGACTATCAGCTGTGTATCCACCTGACTTCTCCACAACGCTACTGATGGTCCCAACCCCATTTATAAGACAAGAAATCCCACTTATTAAACCTGACAGGGCACACCTGTGAAGTGAAAACAATTTCAGGTGACTACCTCTTGAAGCTCATCAAGAGAATGCCAAGAGTGTGCAAAGCAGTAATGAAAGCAAAAGGTGGCTACTTTGAAGAACCTAGAATATGACATATTTTCAGTTGTTTCACACTTTTTTGTTATGTATATAATTCCACATGTGTTAATTCATAGTTTTGATGTATTCAGTGTGAATCTACAATTTTCATAGTCATGAAAATAAAGAAATGAGAAGGTGTGTCCAAACTTTTGGTCTGCACTGTATATTGGTGGTAGATATGGATTATGTATAGCTGAATCAAAAAATATGAAGGCCAATTATTTATTTATTTTTCCCAGGGGGTGTTCAATGTGGAATGTGTACTAGTGGGGGGGGAACAGGGTACAAACTGTAAGATCGTAAGAACGATCCCCAGACGCAGAGGGGAACGGGTACAAACTGGCACCTCTAGTCCATGTCAGTGCAGGAGCAATAAACATACCCTGCTGCTGGAGAAGAGATCGCCTCGGCTCTGGTATGTACCGCGCATGAACGATCGCATACCATCGCCGAGGCAGTGTGAGAAGAGCTGGAGAGGGGAGGGCACCAGAGGCTCTGACGTCTCGTTTACAGAGCCTGGCCACTCCTTTAAGCAGGGAGAAGCCTGTAAACGAGACGTCATTACCAGAGCCGGCTTGCTGACGTCAGGGGTCACATGACCCAGAATTGAACTGGCCAAACAGTGAAAGATAGCTTATGGAAGTAATGTGAAGAAACTTTCAATGGACTATAATAAAAATAATTAGAATTAATTTAAGTCGGATAACCCCTTTAATAGCATTCTTAAGATAGAATGCTAAATAAAATGGACATTGAGGTGTTACAAATAACTTACAAAAAACTCACCTTATCCACTTGATCACACAGCCTTGATCGCACTTGTCTTCTTTCTTCAGGACCTGAAAAAAGAGAACTGCAGTGATGTCACCACACTCACCACATGGTGAGCGCGGTGACGTCACCGCAGGTCCTAAGAAAGAAGACGTGTGCGATCAAGGCTGTGCGATCAAGTGGATGAGGTGAGTTTTTAAAACTATTTTTAACCCCTCAATGTCTATTTTATTTAGCATTCTGTCTTAAGAATGCTTTTATTTTCCGTTTTAACCATGTTATAATGGAAAATAATAAAGTGAAGTTCGGGTCCCCATGTACTTAAATGGGATCTGGGTTCAGGGTGAAGTTTGGGTCCT
Organism: Bufo gargarizans; assembly: GCF_014858855.1. Lineage (NCBI taxonomy): Eukaryota > Metazoa > Chordata > Amphibia > Anura > Bufonidae > Bufo > Bufo gargarizans. Next base: position 537,387,311 of record NC_058081.1, read on the forward strand.
GAACCCGAACTTTGACCTGAAGTTCGGCCGGACCCAAACTTCACCGAGTTCTCTCATCCCTACTTGTCACCCTAAGCTTAGCCTCATATTGGGTGGGGACTAGATACTATGATGTCTCCCATGCACACAGAGAAGAGGAGAACTAGACTTGTTCTAAAGTGTACAAATTGTGTACTGGAGTTGGTTATATATACTGTATATATATATATATATATATATATATATATAATCAATTAATCTTAATTTTGCATTAAACTTACTCCCAAAGTGCAGCCCCTATGCTAAGAGCAACTGGTCATCCTTAGTCAAAAAACATATTTGGAATTCACTAGACAAAAAATAGAAGTCATGTATACAGGTTAGAAGAATAGCTTGTCCAATATTTCAGTGCACCTGCTATTTCTAACATATTGTTCTGCTCTAGTCATGTTCCGGTGTCTGATCACTGACACCTCTGCTCCCTCCCCTTTCAGGTCCACTCACTAACTAGCCAGCCAGAAAGGGTAAAGAGTAGAGATGTCAGTGATCGGTCTTATAATCACACACTGGCACAGGGACAGAACTATGCATTATAAAAAAAATCCTGATGCAGAGACACATCAGGTAAGGCTACTTTCACACTGCCGTTTCTGGGTCCGCCTGTGAGATCCGTTTCAAGGCTCTCACAAGCGGCCCCAAACGGTTCAGTTTAGCCCCAATGCATTGTGAATGGATAAGGATCAGTTCAGAATGCATCAGTTTGGCTCCGTTCAGCCTCCATTCCGCTCTGGAGGCGGACACCAAATGCTGCTTGCGATGCAGAGCCAAACGGATCCGTCCTGACTTACAATGTAAATCAATGGTGACGGATCCGTTTACATTGACACAATATGGTGCAATTGTAAACGGATCCGTCCCCCATTGACTTTCAATGTAAGTCAGGATGGATCTGTTTGACTTACACTTAGACATTTTTCTGACAGAGTAATGAAGACATATCCGTTATAAACGGATACCAGTGTTTGCATTATAGGTGCGGATCAGTCTGGGCAGATACCAGACGTATCCGCACCTAAACGCAGGTGTGAGAGTAGCCTAAATTAAGTTTTTCAGAAGCAGCAGCATACGGCTGATGACAGGCTGTTCTAGCCTTTACAGGAACCATATTCAATGTCTAGTGAGAGTGGAAGTCCCCCTAACAATGGTCATTTGCTGTTTATATAGAGGCTCTACTTCAGGAGCAATTTTGATGCAAAATAAAGCTGAATTGCCTAATAAAGTATGTTGTAAAATGTCATAAAATCACTATATATGCAGTCAGGTCCATAAATATTGGGACACCGACACAATTCTAGCATTCTTGGCTCTATACACCACCACAATGGATTTGAAATGAAACAAACAAGATATGCTTTAACTGCAGACTGTCAGCTTTAATTTGAGGGTATTTACATCCAAATCAGGTGAACGGTGTAGGAATTACAACAGTTTGCATATGTGCATCCCACTTGTGAAGGGACCAAAAGTAATGGTACAGAATAATAATCATAAATCAAACTTTCAGTTTTTAATAATTGGTTGCAAATCCTTTGAAGTCAATTACAGCCTGAAGTCTGGAACGCATAGACATCACCAGACGCTGGGTTTCATCCCTGGGGATGCTCTGCCAGGCCTCTACTGCAACTGTCTTCAGTTCCTGCTTGTTCTTGGGGCATTTTCCTTTTCGTTTTGTCTTCAGCAAGTGAAATGCATGCTCAATCGGATTCAGGTCAGGTGATTGACTTGGCCATTGCATAACATTCCACTTCTTTCCCTTAAAAAAACTCTTTGGTTGCTTTTGCAGTATGCTTTGGGTCGTTGTCCATCTGCACTGTGAACTGTGTACAATGAGTTCTGAAGCATTTGGCTGAATATGAGCAGATAATATTGCCTGAAACACTTCAGAATTCATCCTGCTGCTTTTGTCAGCAGTCACATCATCAATAAATACATAAGAACCAGTTTCATTGGCAGCCATACATGCCCACGCCATGACACTACCAGCACCATGCTTTACTGATGAGGTGGTATACTTAGGATCATGAGCAGTTCCTTTCCTTCTCCATACTCTTCTCTTCCCATCACTCTGGTACAAGTTGATCTTGGACTTATCTGTCCATAGGATGTTGTTCCAGAATTATGAAGGCTTTTTTAGATGTCGTTTGGCAAACTCTAATCTGGCCTTCCTGTTTTTGAGGCTCACCAATGGTTTCCATCTTGTGGTGAACCCTCTGTATTCACTCTGGTGAAGTCTTCTCGTGATTGTTGACTTTAACACACATACACCTACCTCCTGGAGAGTGTTCTTGAGCTGGTCAACTGTTGTGAAGGGTGTTTTCTTCACCAGGGAAAGAATTCTTCAGTCATCCACCACAGTTGTTTTCCATGGTCTTCCGGGTCTTTTGGTGTTGCTCAACTGTTGTGAAGGGTGTTTTCTTCACCAGGGAAAGAATTCTTCGGTCATCCACCACAGTTGTTTTCCATGGTCTTCCGGGTCTTTTGGTGTTGCTGAGCTCACTGGTGCGTTCCTTCTTTTTAAGAATGTTCCAAACAGTTGTTTTGGCCACGCCTAATATTTTTACTATCTCTCTGATGGGTTTGTTGTGTTTTTTCAGCCTAATTATGGCTTGCTTCACTGATAGTGACAGCTCTTTGGATCTCATCTTGAGAGTTGACAGCAACAGATTCCAAATGCAGATAGCACACTTGAAATTAACTCTGGACCTTTTATCTGCTCATTGTAATTGGGATAATGAGGGAATAACACACACCTGGCCATGGAACAGCTGAGAAGCCACTTGTCCCATTACTTTTGGCCCCTTAACAAGTGGGAGGCACATATGCAAACTGCTGTAATTCCTACACCGTTCATCTGATTTGGATGTAAATACCCTCAAATTAAAGCTAACAGTCTGCAGTTAAAGCACATCTTGTTCGTTTCATTTGAAATCCATTGTGGTGGTGTATAGAGCCAGAAATGTTACAATTGTGTTGATGTCCCAATATTTATGGACCTGACTGTGTATATGTATATATATATATATATATATATATATATATATATATATATATATATACTCTAACTAATGGTTATACATTTCAGTCATAAAGACACTTGTCACTAAAGGTGTTATAATGATATACAAAATATGTGAGTACAAAATAAATGCACTAATATAAAGGGAATATGTGTACACACTGCATTTTGTAATAGTTATTAATACTCTATAATTATTCAGGATGATAATGTAGTGGAGTGAGAGTGCAGTGACCTCCTCTTGAAATGCTAAGAATAATTACTACCTGTTCATATAATTATACCAGAGAGTTTTAATGTTTTTTTCCAGGTTTGAACTTTGAGGTTTATTTTTCCCAAAACTGGATATTTCAACAGATTTGACTCAGGATGCAAACTGCTATGTATTGATAAAACTGTTCATATCCTTATTGTACTGGTGACTCTTCTTTGGAACAAATGTTAAGTTGCCCATGCCCAATATGAGATGGAGAAGGGTAAGTATAGCCCCAGGTGCCATGGCTGGATGAACGTGATGAGTTAATTGGGCAACTAGAGCACAGAGGCGCATAGACATGGGAATGCCGGATTGATCATTTGGGCAAAATGGGCAGGCTTTAAAAAAAGATGTCCTACCTAAAGGGCAGTAAGGAGGAATATGGTGGGAGTGCTGGGTCATGAGAGAGAACTATGGTAACAGAACATAGACCATAAGCGAGTGGAGAGTGGGCTCCCCTTGTAAAATCAGAGAAGCAGGTGGATAAAGGATCCTCCCTGCAGACAGTTTGAGAAGTCTGCATGTGAGAACCAAAATTATGTGGCAGTATAGGCCTGGCTATTGATTTAGAATAATGTCCAGAATATACCACATAACAGGGAAGATTGGCTGACAGGTAAGCTTGGAAGAAGTGCCACCATTTCAACCAGGGAGTTATGACTGTTTCAAGTAACGTTCAAGTACTGTACCTCTCATTAGATAAGAATATGTGTTCTGTCTTTCAAGACTGTGCCCTTGGAATGCCATATCTCAATACAGACTTTTGAAACTTTTTGACAATAGAGCATTTAGGTCATGTCTCTGATTTATTGTAGTTCATCCTCTTCAGCCCACTGCTTGGCTTACATTTTTTAAGACTTGACTTATCAATTGTTGACTGCTGGTATAGTAACAAGATGAGTTAGTCAATTTCCTATTTTGTGATCAGATAATTTATCAACTGGACAAAAAAGCAATCATTATTTTCAGTGGATTATAATATTTCTGAAACGGTTGTGGTGTTTTCCTAATTGACCTGCATGTATAGACACAGGCCTTATTCAATCGGAACATCCATGCTAATTTATAGTTGATATATTATTATATTTTTCAAAACTTTTTATGAGTAAAAAAACGAAGTTGATCTGTAATCATACCCTGGTAAAAGCAAAATCCACACTGCGAAAAATGTGTCAGGTTTGCTACACTCTTCTATGCTTCTCTTGGGAAATCATACTACCAAATTGCTTTGCCTTATCAGTGGAAGATGAAATGGCCTGTAAATTCTAAAAACCAGAGTTCTGCCTAAATATCAATCAGAGTTCACTTTTTCCCAATTTGTTCCTATGTATGCTCTACGACTACATTTGAATTATTAGTATTATAACTATTTGAAATAATTAAAAAATAAAAAGGATAATCTGTTTACTTTTAAAGTTCCTCTATGTTGAGCCTTAAGAAATAAAATAAGGAAATACATATATTAGATGCTCCTATACAGACAATTGCATCATGATGGTTACAAACTTATCTGCAGTGGTACTCACTTCTATCGGTATCCTATTTATTGCCAGCTGATTAAATGCATGAATGGTGGCCAGTGCAGTGTATTTTGTCTAATTCTTAGTTGCTAGTGTCACCAGGTCTTCATCAGCATGATACTTTGTGATCTATTTGCAGTTATGACTTTTGCTGACCTAGTTGCTTGTATAAGCCAAGTTAGGACTTCTTTGTCCCTAGTAGTCCAATGGCTGATTTAATTGTATTTGGCATCTACATTACAATGTTAGCTGAGTAGTTATATCACTATACTGTCTTGGTATCAACAGACACATACAGTTGCAAGAAAAAGTATGTGAACCCTTTGGAATGATATGAATTTCTGCACAAATTGGTCATAAAATGTGATCTGATCTTCATCTAAGTCACAACAATAGACAATCACAGTCTGCTTAAACTAATAACACACAAATAATTAAATGTTACCATGTTTTTATTGAACACACCATGTAAACATTCACAGTGCAGGTGGAAAAAGTATGTGAACCCCTAGACTAATGACATCTCCAAGAGCTAATTGGAGTGAGGTGTCAGCCAACTGGAGTCCAATCAATGATATGAGATTAGAAGTGTTGGTTACAGCTGCCCTGCCCTATAAAAAACACACACCAGTTCTGGGTTTGCGTTTCACAAGAAGCATTGCCTGATGTGAATGATGCCTCACACAAAAGAGCTCTAAGAAGACCTACGATAAAAAATTATTGACTTGCATAAAGCTGGAAAGGGTTATAAAAGTATCTCTAAAAGCCTTGCTGTTTATTAGTCCATGGTAAGACAAATTGTCTATAAATGGAGAAAGTTCAGCACTGCTGCTACTCTCCCTAGGAGTGGATGTCCTGTAAAGATGACTGCAAGAGCACAGCGCAGAATGCTCAGTGAGGTGAAGAAGAATCCTAGAGTGTCAGCTAAAGACCTACAAAAGTCTCTGGCATATCCTAACATCCCTGTTAGCGAAATCTATGATACGTAAAACAATAAACAAGAATGGATTTCATTGGAGGATACCACGGAGGAAGCCACTGCTGTCCAAAATAAACCATTGCTGCACGTTTACAGTTTGCACAAGAGCACCTGGATGTTCCACAGCAGTACTGGCAAAATATTCTGTGGACAGATGAAACCAAAGTTGAGTTGTTTGGAAGAAACACACAACACTATGTGTGGAGAAAAAGAGGCACAGCACACCAACATCAAAACTTCATCCCAACTGTGAAGTATGGTGGTGGGGGCATCATGGTTTGGGGCTGCTTTGCTGCGTCAGGGCCTGGACGGATTGCTATCATCGAAGGAAAAATGAATTCCCAAGTTTATCAAGACATTTTGCAGGAGAACTTAAGGCCATCTGTCCACAAGCTGAAGCTCAACAGAAGATGGGTGTTGTAACAGGACAATGACCCAAAGCATAGAAGTAAATCAACAACAGAATGGCTTAAACAGAAGAAAATACGCCTTCTGGAGTGGCCCAGTCAGAGTCCTGACCTCAACCCAATTGAGATGCTGTGGCATGACCTCAAGAAAGCGATTCACACCAGACATCCCAAGAATATTGCTGAACTGTAAAGAGGAATGGTCAAGAATTACTACTGACCGTTGTGCATTTCTGATCTGCAACTACAGGAATTGTTTGGTTGAAGTTATTGCTGCCAAAGGAGGTTCAACCAGTTATCAAATCCACATATAGTGATGTCCACCGGTGCCATATTCTTTTGCATTGCACTGAACTTTGAGCTATGACACATCTATCAGGTGGGACAGGATAGCCAATTGAGATGTTTCAGCACATAGACACACACCTACCCTATAGAAGTACCTGATCTGGCAGCCATTTTACATTCTGTGTTTTGCCAGTGTAGGGAAAGGTTGCTTTTGTGGAGCAGGGACAGGCTGTTAGGTACATTAAACTCTAGCTAATAGGGCCACAAAAGTCTTTTTAAGGACTGGTATTGGTGTGCTATCGATAGGATATACTGAGGGGTGTGATATACTTATACTTATAATATACTTTCTAACATAGAAAGTATATTATAGTGCATTTGTATTGTGCAGCAGTTGTGTGCGGTTGTGCTGCGATACTGCAGCTATATAGAGGGACATATGCTATTGCAACGCGTGTGATATACCTATTGCAACTAATTGCAACGCGTGTGATATACCTGTTGCCACCAAAAAAACTGATTGAGGGGTGTGATATACCTGCTTCAACCAAATATTGATTGAGGGGTGCAGTATACTTGCTTCCACAAAGTACTGATTAAGGGGTTTGATATACCTTCTTCCACAAAATACTGATTGAGGCCTGCGATATACCAGCTTCCACAAAATATAAATTATGGGGTTCTATATACCTTTTTCCACCAAATATTGATTGAGGGGTGCGATATACAGTACCTGCTTCCACAAAATACTGATTAAGGGTTTTGATATACCTGCTTTAAAAAAATACTGATTGAGTAATTTGATATACCTGTTTCCTCAAAATACTGATTAACCACTTCAGCCCCCCTAGCTTAAATTCCCTTAATGACCAGACCACTTTTTACAATTCTGCACTACACTACTTTCATGGTTTATTGCTCGGTCATACAACTTAGGCTACTTTCACACCTGCGTTCAGGTGTCCGCTCGTGAGCTCCGTTTGAAGGGGCTCACAAGCGGCCCTGAACGCAGCCGTCTGGCCCTAATGCATTCTCAGTGGAGGCGGATCCACTGATAATGCATCCGTCTGCCAGCGCTCAGCCTCCGCTCCGCTCAGTGAGCGGACACCTGAACGCTGCAAGCAGCATTCGGGTGTCCGCCTGGCCGTGCGGAGGCGAGCGGATCCGTTCCGACTTATAATGGAAGTCAATGGGGACGGATCCGCTTGAAGATGACACCATATGGCTCAATCTTCAAGCGGATCCGTCCCCCATTGACTTTCAATGTAAAGTCTGAACGGATCCGCTCAGGCTACTTTCACACTTAGAAATTTTTCTAAGTTATAATGCAGACGGATCCGTTCTGAACGGAGCCACCGTCTGCATTAATATGAGCGGATCCGTTCAGAACGGATCCGCTCGAACGCTAGTGTGAAAGTAGCCTTACCACCAAAATTAATTTTGCCTCCTTTTCTTCTCACTAATAGAGCTTTCATTTGGTGGTATTTCATTGCTGCTGACATTTTTCCTTTTTTTGATATTCGAAATTGACCGAAATATTTGCAAAAAAACTATATTTTTCACTTTCTGTTGTAAAAATTTTCAATTAAAACTACATTTCTATATACATTTTTCTCTAAATTTATTGTTCTACATGTCTGATTAAAAAAAATTATATTTATTGGTTTGGGTAAACGTTATAGCGTTTACAAACTATGGTGCAAAAATGTGAATTTACGCATTTTGACTTTCTCAGCACCTTTCTTACAAAGTCTCATATTCCACTAACTTGTGACAAAAAAATTAAATTTTACATAAACTCACCATACCCCTCACAGAATACCTTGGGGTGTCTTCTTTCCAAAATGGGGTCACTTGTGGAGTATTTATACTGCCCGGGCATTTAATGGGACTTAAAGCGTGAGAAATAGTTTGGAATCCAAATGCGTAAAAAATGCCCTGTGAAATACTAAAGGTGCTCTTTAGAATTTGGGCCCCTTTGCGCACCTAGGCTGCAAAAAAGTGTCACACATGTGGTATCGCCATACTCAGAAGAAGTAGGGCAATGTGTTTTGGGGTGTATTTTTACATATACTTTTGCTGGGTGAGATAAATATCTCTGTAAATGACAACTTTTCCTATTTTTTTTATACAAAGTTGTCATTTCACAGAGATATTTATCTCACCCAGCATGGGTATATGTAAAAATACACCCCAAAACACATTGCCCTACTTCTCCTGAGTACGGCGATACCAAATGTGTGGCACTTTTTTGCAGCCTAGGTGCGCAAAGGGGCCAAATTCCAATGAGTATCTTTTAGGAGGGCATTTTTAGGCATTTGGATTCTCACGCTTTAGGGCCCCTATAATGCCAGGGCAGTATAAATACCCCACATGTGACCCCATTTTGGAAAGATGACACCCTAAGGTATTCCGTGAGGTGCATGGCGAGTTCATATAATTTTTTTGGGCACAAGTTAGCGGAAATTTTTATTTATTTATTTTTTCTCACAAAGTCTCCCTTTCCGCTAACTTGGGACAAAAAGTTCAATCTTTCATGGACTCAATTTGCCCCTCAGCTAATACCTTGGGCTGTCTACTTTCCGAAATGGGGTCATTTGTGGGGTGTGTTTACTGTTCTGGCATTTTGGGCGGGGCTAAATTGTGAGCAACCCTGTAAAGCCTAAAGGTACTCGTTGGACTTTCGGCCCCTTTACGCTCCTAGGCTGCAAAAAAGTGTCACACATGTGGTATCGCCGTACTCAGGAGAAGTAGGGCAATGTGTTTTGGGGTGTATTTTTACATATACCCATTCTGGGTGAGAGAAATATATCTGTAAATTGACAAATTTGTATAATTTTTTTTTAAAGTTGTCATTTAAAGAGATATTTCTCACACACAGTATGGGTATATGTAAAAATACACCTCAAAACACATTGCCCTACTTCTCCTGAGTACGGCAATACCACATGTGTGACACTTTTTTGCAGCCTAGATGCGCAAAGGGGCCCAAATTCCAATGAGTACCTTTTAGGAGGGCATTTTTAGGCATTTGGATTCCAGACTTCTTCTCACACTTTAGGGCCCCTAAAATACCAGGGCAGTATAAATACCCCACATGTGACCCCATTTTGGAAAGAAGACACCCCAAGGTATTCCGTGAGGGGCATGGCGAGTTCCAAGAATATATATATTTTTTTTGGCACAAGTTAGCGGAAAATTATTTTGTAAGAGAAAAAAAAAACATTTTTTGCTAACTTGTGCCCAAAAAAATATATTCTAGGAACTCGCCATGCCCCTCACGGAATACTTTGGGGTGTCTTCTTTCCAAAATGGGTTCACTTATGGGGTATTTATACTGCCCTGACATTTTAGGGGCCCTAAAGCGTGAGAAAAAGTCTGGAATATAAATGTCTAAAAAAATGTACGCATTTGGATGCCGTGAGGGGTATGGTGAGTTCATGTGAGATTTTATTTTTTGTCACAAATTAGTGGAATATGAGACTTTGTAAGAAAAAACAAAAAAACAAAAAAATTTCCGCTAACTTGTGCCAGAAAAAAAAAATCTTCTATGAACTCGCCATGCCCCTCAAAAGTGATCTTTATAGCGTCACAGCGATTTTTACGGTGTTTTTGCAGTGATCAGAAAAAAAATCTGTCACTGCGGTGGGGCGGACTGAACTCAAGTGTGCGCACAAGATCAGGCCTGATTGGGCGAACACTGCGTTTTTTGTAGAGCCTATAGGACATGTCCTATTCTTGTCCGCAATTGCGGACAAGAAAAGGCATTTTCTATATAGTTCTGGCAATGTGCGGATCCGCAAAATGCGGAAAGCACATTGCTGGTGTCCGCAAAACACATACGGACATCTGAATGTAGCCTTACAGGGGGGTGATCAGGGGTTAATAAGGGGTTAATAAGTGACAGGGGGGGTGTAGTGTAGTGTAGAGCTGCCTGTGTCCTCTGGTGGTCGATCCAAGAAAAAGGGACCACCAGAGGACCAGGTAGCAGGTATATCAGATGCTGTCAACAAAACAGTTTCTGTTATACCTTTCAAGGGTTAAAAAAAAATCGCATCTACAGTCTGCCAGCGAATGATCGCCGCTGGCAGGCTGTAGTTCCACTGGTTTACCATCCGATCCTGTGAACGAGCGCTCCTGTGTGCGCGTGTTCACAGGAAATCTCGATATACATGTTTCCACCAAATATTGATTGAGGCCTACGCTATACCAGCTTCCACAAAATAACTATTATGGGGTTCGATATACCTGTTTCCCCCAAATATTTATTGAGGGGTGCGATATACCTGCTTCCACAAAATATTGATTAAGGGGTTTGATATACCTGCTTCTGCAGAAAAATTATTAAGGCCTGCGATATACCTGCTTCACCAAAATACTGATTAAGGGGTTTGATATACCTGTTTTCACCAAATATTGATTGAGGCCTGCGATATACCTGCTTCCACAAAATACTGATTAAGGGGTTGGATATACCTAAATCCAAAAAATACTGATTGAGGGGTGCGATATACCTGCTTACACAAAATACGGATTAAGGGGATCGATACACCTGTTCCCACAAAATATTGATTGAGGCCTACGATACACCAGCTACCATGAAAAATCGATTATGGTGTTCGATATACCTGTTTCCACCAAATATTTATTAAAAGGGTGAGATATACCTGCTTCCACAAAATACTGATTAAGGGGTTTAGTATACCTGCTTCTACAAAATACTGATTGAGGGGTGCGAATTCCTGCTTCCATAAAACACTGATTAAGGGGTTCGATATACGTGTTTCCACCAAATATTGATAGAGGCCTGTGATATACCTGCTTCTGCAAAATACGGATTAAGGGGTTTGATATACCTGCTTACACAAAATGTTGATTGAGGGCTGCAATATACCTGCTTCCACAAAATACTGATTAAGGGGTTTGATATACCTGTTTACACCAAATATTGATTGACTGGTGCGATATATCTGCTTCCACACAATACTGATTAGTGTTGATCACGAATATTCGAATTTCAAATTTTTATCGCGAATATAGGTACTTCGAAAATTCGCGAATATTTCAAATATAGTTATATATATTCGCAATTTCGAATATTCGATTTGTTTCCCGATTTTTTTTCCAATTTTTTTTTCCGATTTTTTTTTTTTTTTAATCAGTACACATGATCCCTTCCTGCTTCTAGCTTGTGGGCCAATAAGAAGGCTGCAATATACTTGACTAGGAGTAGTGATGAGCGGCAGGGGTCATATTCGAAAATGCACGATTTTTTTTTCTTGAAAAAATCGGCAAGGTAATGATTGTGTAATATGCGAATTTTCGTAATTCGAATTTTCGGATTCAAATTTTTATTGCAAATTTTTCAACTTTTAGACAAAGAAGATTATAGCACTATATTAGCTAAATTGCTCTATATTCGTTTTTTCGAATATTCGCTATATTGCTATATATTCTTGTTTTAGAATATTACAAATATTCGCAAAAAATGAAGATATAGCAATATAGCGAATATTCGAAAAAAACTAATATAGAGCAATTTAGCTAATATAGTGCTATAATCTTCTTTGTCTAATAGTTGTAAGGGCTCTTTCACATCTGCGTTATTGTCTTCCGGCATAGAGTTCCGTCGTCGGGGCTCTATGCCGGAAGAATCCTGATCAGGATTATCCTAATGCATTCTGAATGGAGCGAAATCCGTTCAGGATGCATCAGGATGTCTTCAGTTCCGGAACGGAACGTTTTTTGGCCGGAGAAAATACCGCAGCATGCTGCGCTTTTTGCTCCGGCCAAAAAAACTGAAGACTTGCTGCAAGACCGGATCCGGAATGAATGCCCATTGAAAGGCATTGATCCGGATCCGGCCTTAAGCTAAACGTCGTTTTGGCGCATTGCCGGATCCGACGTTTAGCTTTTTCTGAATGGTTACCATGGCTGCCGGGACGCTAAAGTCCTGGCAGCCATGGTAAAGTGTAGCGGGGAGCGGGGGAGCAGCATACTTATCATCCGTGCGGCTCCCGGGGCGCTCCAGAGTGACGTCAGGGCGCCCCAGGCGCATGGATGACGTGATCGCATGGCACGTCATCCATGCGCCTGGGGCGCTCTGACGTCACTCTGGAGCGCCCCGGGAGCCGCACGGATGGTAAGTATACCGCTCCCCCGCTCCCCGCTCCTACTATGGCAACCAGGACTTTAATAGCGTCCTGGGTGCCATAGTAACACTGAAAGCATTTTGAAGACGGATCCGGTCGAAATATCGCGAATTCGAATATGACCCCTGCCGCTCATCACTAATACTGATTAAGGTGTTTGTTATACCTGCTTTCACAAAATACTGAATGAGGGCTGCAATATACCTGCTTCCACAAAATAGTGATTAACCCCTTAGGGACCGAACTCATTTTCACCTTAAGGAGCAGGCCATTTTTTGCAAATCTGGCCATTGTCACTTTAAGTGGTGATAACTTTAAAACACTTTGACTTATCCAAGCCATTCTGAGACTGTTTTTTTTTTTTTTTTATCACATATTGTACTCTATGACACTGGTAAAATGGAGTAAAAAAAAATAAATCTTTTTTATTTATAATAAAATACCAAATTTACCCAAAATTTGGAAAAATTTCCAAATTTCAATTTCTCTACTTTTATAATAGATAGTAATACCTCCAAAATTTTTTATTATTTTACATTCCCCATATGTCTACTTCATGTTTGGATCATTTTGGGAATGACATTTTATTTTTTGGAAACGTTACAAGGCTTATAATTATAGAAGCATATCTACCCCACATTTTAAGGACCAGTACAGGTCTGAAGTCGCTTTACGAGGCTTACATAATAGAAACCACCCAAAAATGACCACATTCTAGAAACTACACCCCTCAAGGTATTCTAAAATGATTTAACAATTGTCATTAACCCTTTAGGTTTTCCACAAGAGTTATTGGCAAATGGAGATGAAGTTTAAGAATTTCAATTTTTTGGCTATTTAATCCATTTTTTCCAGTAACAAAGCAAGGATTAACAGTCGAACAAAACTCAATATTTATTGCCCCGATTCTGTAGTTTGCAGACACACCCCATATGTGGCCATAAACTACTGTATGGGCACATGGTAGGGCGTAGAGGGAAAGGTGCGCCGTGTGGTTTTTGGAAGGCAGATTTTCCTGGACTGGTTTATTTATACCATGTCCCATTTGAAGCCCCGCTGATGCACCCCTAGAGTAGAAACTCCATAAAAGTGACCCCATCTAAGAAACTGCACCCCTCAAGGTATTCAAAACTGATTTTACAAACTTTGTGTTCCACAAGAGTTATTGGCAAATGGAGATGAAATTTAAGAATTTAAATTTTTTGGCTAATTTTCCATTTTAATCCATTTTTTCCAGTAAAAAAGCAAGGGTTAACAGCCAAACAAAACAAATATTTATTGCCCCGATTCTGTAGTTTGCATAAACACCCCATATGTGGCTATAAACAACTGTACGGCACACGGTAGGGCGTAAAGGGAAAGGTGCGCCGTGTGGTTTTTGGAAGGCAGATTTGCTGGACTGGTTCATTTACACCATGTCCAATTTGAAGCCCCCCTGATGCCCCCCAAGAGTAGAAACAAGGTTAACAAAAATTTAAATTCTGAAATTTCATCTTCATTTGCCATAAACTGTTGAGGAACACCTAAAGGGTTAATAAAGTTTGTAAAATCTGTTTTTAATACCTTGAGGGGGTGTAGCTTCTTAGATGGGGGTCACTTTTATGGTGTTTCTACTCTAGGGATGCATCAGGGGTTCTTCAAATGAGACATGGTGCCAAAAAAAAGGCCTTTAAAATCTGCCTTCTAGAAACCATACGGCGTTCCTTTCCTTCTAGGCCCTGTCGTTTGGTCATACAGCAGTTTACGACCACATATTGGGTATTTCTGTTAACTGCAGAATCAGGGTAATAAATATTAAGTTTTGTTTGGCTTTTAACCCTTGATTTGTAAATAGAAAAAACGGTTTAAAATTGAAAATTTGCCAAAAATGTGCTTTTTGACCGTGTTCATCTGAGGGGTTAGGTCATGGGGTATTTTTATAGAGCAGGTTCTTACGGACTTGGCGATATCTAATATGTCTAATTTTTGTTAATTTATTTAGGTTTTACACTATATTATACTTTTATAAACAAAAAAATAACATTTTAGTATCTTCATAGTCTGAGTCATTTTTTTTTTTTTTTTTTTCCCGATTATCTTAGGTAGGAGCTCATTTTTTGCGGGGTGAGAGGACGTTTTTATTGGCACTATTTTGGGGGGCATATTACTTTTTGATCGCTTGCTATTACACTATTTGTGTTGTAATGTGACAAAAAAATACTTTTTTTTGTACCGTTTTTATTTTATTTTTTTGACCGTGTTCATCTGAGGGGTTAGGTCATGGGGTATTTTTATAGAACAGATTATTTCGGACGTGGTGATACCTAATGTGTCTACTTTTTTTATTTATTTTAGTTTTACAAAATAATATTTTTGAAAAAAAAAAGTTTGAGAATTATAGTTTTTTTCCCCCGACTGTCAGTGGCTCAATTAGGGAAGGGGAATATAAATTTAGTACTCCATGGAAGTGTGGTACTCCCTGAATCAACCAATAATGCAGAGGCCCGGATGATCAGTGCACATGTCACACTGAGTGATGGTGTCCTTCCGTATTCCCCTTCTGTGACATACTCTGCACCTTTTTAGGGTCCGTACCTTCTTTCCAGTATGGGGGACCACACCTGGAAAGTGTTGGCCAGGGACGAATCTGGCACCTCCAGTTCCCAAAGTACTCCGGCCTGCTCTTTCCCAGTCAGAAAAGATCAGGGCCTTGAGGACTGCCTCATAGAACTGAAGGAATTTCCCTGTGTTGCCAGTGCCCCGGGACAGCACAAAAGAGTTGTACAAGGCAACCTGTACCAAGTAGACCACAACTTTTTTGTACCATGCCCGGATTTTGTACATGGCATTATATGGCTTGAGGACTTGATCAGAGAGATCAAGTCCTCCTATATACCGATTGTAGTCGACTATACAATCGGGCTTGAGGACCATTGCTGCGGTACCTCGCACAGGGACAGGAGTGATGCCGTTACCATGAATTGTGTACAGTACATAGACATCCGTCTTATCCTTATATCTGACCAGCAACAGGTTTCCACTGGTAAGGGCATGGGTCTCACCCCTGGGGATAGATACCTGGAGGGGGTGGGTAGGGGGGCCGCGTTGATTTTTCCGCATGGTCCCACAAGCGGACATGGATCTGGCGGCGAGGGAATGGAACAAGGGGATACTAGCATAAATTTTATCCACGTACAGGTGGTAACCCTTATCTAGCAGTGGGTGCATAAGGTCCCACACAAGTTTCCTGCTAACACCCAGAGTGTGGGGACATTCTGGGGGTTGAATATGGGAATATCGCCCCTCGTACACACAAAACTTGTAAGTGTACCCTGAGGTACTCTCACAAAGTTTGTACAGCTTCACGCCATACCTCGCCCCACATAGAGGGAACATACTGGCGGAAAATGAGTCTCCCCTTGAAAGCAATGAGAGACTCATCAACCACGATCTCCCTTCCAGGTACATAGGCCCCTCCAAAAATTTGTCCGGCCTGATAGGCAGTCATAGGCAGGATCACTTTGGGGGGGGGGGGGGACATGCTGCATTATCTGCATAATACAGGCATTTCCGGATGGCCTTAAACCAGGAGCGTGTCATGGCCGTACTGTAATGTGGGGTCTGGTAGAGGACATCCCCACTCCAGTAATGCCTGACACTAGGTTTTTTGACTAGGCCCATGTGCAGCACGAGGCCCCAAAACGTCCTCATCTCGGCTGCACTGACCGGAGTCAAGCCACCGGCCCTAGCCAAAAAGGAGCCTGGGTGTTGAGCAATGAACTGTTGGGCGTACAGGTTCGTTTGCTCCATCAACAGATTCACAAAGTGGTCACTGAAAAAAAGACTAAAATAGTCATATTCAGTGAAGCCCACTGTGGGAATCTGGATTCCTGGTTGGCTAACAAAATCAGGAATCGCAGGCTAAAAATGCTCTGGAGAACACCATGCAAGTTCACCGGTAGGGGGCTCCGGTGGACTTAACTGGTGGGCCGGAAAACTAGTACGAGCCCCTGAACTGCTCGTACTAGTGTGGGCCACAGGGTCCCTAGCATGGCGGTCCTCTTGCTCCGCCTGGTGGCGTCTCCGCCGCCTTGCGGGCTCATCATCATCGCTAGATGATGAGGAGGATGCGGATGACAAAAGGAAAGTGGGGTCATCCTCGTCCTCACTGGGGCTCTCGGACTCGGAGGCAAGCTGGGCCCTCTGGCGGGCCATAGGCGAGTGTGTGTATGCGTGAGTGTGCGTGGAAATCTTTATTTGGTGTGCGTGTGTGTGGGGGCACGGGGTGTTCACGTACTTACCCTAAACCTAATAGACAAAAAAAAAAAAGGACAAAAAGGACAAAAAATGTTAAAAAAATAAAATATTAAATTAGTCCGAAGTTGATCAGCGGTGGGGTGTGCGATGCGCTAACAGTAGCCGGACGCTAAGAGTGCTGGCCACAGTCAGCGTACGCAGAAGAAAAAAAAAGACTGCTTGTGCCCCCAAAAAAGTTGTGGGGGGGGGCAGGGAGGCAATCTGCAGCACCCCTGTGGGGGTCTAGGGTCGCAAAGTTGTGCTATGGACCCCAGACACCCGATTTAGGGTGATGCAACAAAAAACTATTTTTTTTTTTCACCAAACTTTCCCTGAATATATCTGCCTAACCTAAACTTTCCCTAACCTTTCTCCTTTTGGTGCCAGGTGGCACTGTGGAGTGTCAGAAGGGGGTACTGGGTGAGAAGATCTATGCAGAGCTCCACTCTCCTTGGCTCCCGGACACAGAAAGGAGGAGGAGAGGAGCGCTACAATAATTTTAAGCGCCCGCCCACCCCTGCAGCCAAACAGCAGATCCTGAGAGGTGATGTCACCATCACCTCTCAGGATCGCAAGATGGTGAGTGGTGGTGTATTATCACAACACCGATCCCCATCCTGTTCCGCGTTATCGGGTCCCCAGACACCCGAATAACGCGGAAACGCAGCAAACCGCAGGTCTGAATTGACCTGAGGTTTGCTGTGATCGCCGACACGGGGGGGATGGGGGGGGGCTGGGTGTCACAGGACCTCCCCCGCGCATTGTCCCAGGATGCCTGCTCAATGATTTGAGCAGGCACCCAGTTCCGTTCACCAGCCGCACGACGGTGATCAGAACTACACATGACGTACCTGTACGTAATCTGTCCCCAACAGGTTAAGGGGTATGATACCTGTTTTCACCAAATATTGGTTGAGGCCTATGATATACCAGCTTCCACAAAATACTGATTAAGGGGTTTGATATACCTGCTTCCACAAAATATTGATTGAGGCTAGGGTTGAGCGAACCCGAACTGTAAAGTTTGGGTTCGTACCGAACTTTATGATTTTTGGACCCTGGACCCGAACCCGAACATTTCAGTAAAGGTTCGGGTTCGGGTTCGGTGTTTGGCACTTTCTCTGCGCTTTTTGAAAGGCTGCAAAGCAACCAATCAACAAGTGTTTAACTGTCTGACCTTAGAAGCTATCACAGCCATGCCTACTAATGGCATGGCTGTGATTGGCAAGTGCAGCATGTGACCCAGGCTCTATATAAGCTGGAGTCACGTAGCGCTGCACGTCACTCTTCTGTTACAAGTGTAGGGAGAGGATGCTGCTGGGCTGGTTATTTCAGGGACAGAATAGGACAGAATCTAACTCAGCGATCTACATACAATGGGCCCTGAGCCCATTGACCAAAACAAAATAACTTTTATCCGTCAGTTTGTTAGGTGGGCGGCGGCGGTAATTTTATGCAAGCTCAGTGCACCAGCCCTGCATCTGAGCTTTTGTGACATTGTAATCCAAGCTTGAAAAACTGCACTAATAATCTGGTTATATAAAAAATCACCCTTTTTTGGGCAATATACAACATCTGGTGCATTTGCGGGATTAGTCAGTGTGCAATTTTAGCTAGAAATACAGGCATAATTTTTTTTTTAAAACACCCTTTTTTCTGCAAAATACACTATTTTACATCCCTAGCTGCATCTGGACGTGTGAAAGTCAAATGTTATATACAGCTTTCATATTCTGTTAGTTAAAAAAAAATTTTTGGGCAATATACAACATCTGGATTAGTCAGTGTGCAATTGAAGCTAGAAATACAGCCATCATTTTCAGTTTTTTTAAAAACATACTTTTTTGTGCCAAAAACCAGTATTTTACAGCAAGTGTGAAATTCAAGTTTAATATATACAGCTTTCATATTCTGTTAGTAAAAAAAAATATACAACATCTGAATTAGTAAGTGTGCAATTTTAGCTAGAAATACAGCCATAATTTTCTGGGCTTAAAAAACACACTTTATGGCCAAAATAAACCATTTTACAGTCCTTGCAGCATCAGCACGTGTGAAATTCAAGGGTTATATACTGCTGTCATATTCAGTTATTAAACAAACACTCGTTAGGGCAAAAAAGTTTATTTGGCAGCCTTTGCTGCATATGTCATTGTGAGATACACCCTTTATATATTTGGGTTATATTCAGATATTTGAAATACCGCCATATGGTGCACAAATCTTTAATTGAGACCTAGTGTGGGTCAAGGCGTGTGAGATACACCCTTTAAATACAGGGGTTCTATTCAGGTATTTGACATACAGCCATTTTGTGCACAAACCTTTAATTGCGGCCTAGTGTGGGTCAGGCCGTGTGAGATACACCCTATATATACAGGGCTTATATTCTTCTATTAATAAAACACACTTTTTTGGTCAAAATACACAATTGTTGCGCCCTTGCAGTATCAAGACATTTGAAATTTCAGGGTTATATACTGCTGTCATATTCAGTTATTTAACAAACACCTGTTTGGGCAAAAAAAAAATATTTGGCAGATTTTGATACATATGTCATTGTGAGATACACCCATTAAATACAGGGGATCTATTAAGATATTTGAAATACCGCCATTTTGTGCACAAATCTTTAATTGCGGCCTAGTGTGGGTCAGGCCGTGTGAAATACACCCTGTATGTACAGGGCTTATATTCTTCTATTAATAAAACACACTTTTTGGGGCAAAATACACGATTTATCAGGCCTTGCAGCATCAAGATGTTTGAAATTACCAGATTATATACTGCTGTCATATTCAGTTATTAAACTAACACCCATTTGGGCAAAAAAAGTTTATTTGGAAGCCTTTGCTGCATATGTCATTGTAAGATACACCCTTTAAATACAGGGGTTCTATTCAGATATTTTAAATACAGCCATTTTGTGCTCAAATCTTTAATTGCGGCCTAGTGTGGGTCAGGCCATGTGAGATACACCCTTTAAATACAGGGGTTATATTGTTCTATTAATAAAACACCCTTTTTTGGGCAAAATACACAGTTATTGCACCCTTACATCATCAAGACATTTGAAATTCCAGGGTAATATACTGCTGACATATTCAGTTATTAAACTAACACCCGTTTAGGCAAAAAAATAAAATGGTCAGCCTTTGCTGCAGATGTCATTGTGAGATACACCCTTTAAATACAGGGTTTCTATTAAGATATTTGAAATACAGCCATTTTGTGCACAAATCTTTAATTGCGGCCTAGTGTGGGTCAGGCCATGTGAGATACACCCTGTATAGTCAGGGCTTATATTCTTCTATTAAAAAAACTCAATTTTTGAGGGAAAAAAACACAATTTTATAGGCCTTGCAGCATCAAGACGTTTAAAATTCCAGGGTTATATACTGCTGTCATTTTCAGTTATTAAACTAACACCCGTTTGGGCAAAATAAGATTATTTGGCAGCCTTTGCTGCATATGTCATTGTGAGATACACCCTTTAAATACAGGGGTTTTATTCAGGTATTCTATTAATAAAACACCCTTTTTGGGGCAAAATACAAAATTTTTCAGGCCTTACAACATTTAAGACGTTTGAAATTCCAGGGTTATATAATGCTGTCATATTCAGCTATTAACCACCTCCCGACCGCCTAACGCAGGGATGCGTCCTGCGGGCGGCCGGGTTATTCCTCCTTCACGCATCTACGCGTCATCTCGTGAGATGCGAGATTACGTGCATATGCGGCCCGCACATGCGCAGTGCGGGTCGGCAAAAGGCGCACAATTAGTTGGTCACCAGCCTGCAAGCCAATGATCAGCGCTGGCAGGTTGGTGACTTTTAAAATAACGAACCACCAGCCATATAACACATTATATTTATAAATATAATGTGTTAAATGGCTTCTGTGCTCTCTGCTGGGTCCTTTTCGTCGGTTGGTCCCAGCAGAGAGCACAGATCACAGTGAGTACACCAAACACTACATATTTAGCCCCAGATCACCCCCCCCATCATCCCAATTAACCCCTTGATCACCCCTGTCAATCACTAGTGAAAGGGAAAAAAGTGATCAGTGTAAACTGTCACTTTTTTTTTCACCAGTATTGACTGTTAGGTTTAGGTTAGTTTAGGCCCCTTTGGTAGGTAGTTAGCTTCAGTTAGCGTATCGCTAATCAGCATTGGTACTTTATAGTATCTGTAAGTGATTAGAACTGATCACAGTCAGATCTATAATAGTATTAGTGTCACCTTAGCTCGCCCTCCACCCAAAACGCAGTGTTTACCCGATCAGGCCTGATCGGTCGCCCACACATGCGTTCACCCACGCCCGCCTCGCCGCAGTCACAAAAAATTGTATTTTTTTTAATCACTGCACAATCACTACACAAGAGCTGCGGCGATAAAAAAATACAGTTTTGATATTTTTTATCAATCGCAGCGGCTTCCTGTACTTCGCTAGCCTCCCATTTGTAAGACAGGCTTGCTTTTTTTCTTGGGTAGTCTCAGGGAATACCCCCTAAATTTAGTTGACCAAATGGCAAGGAAGGGGTATTCTTCTGAAGAGGCCTACAGGCTTCTGACCCAGTCGGAAAAAAAATCTCATTACCCGTATGCTCAATATAAGGAGAATAGCAGAAATTCCTAATGCTGGCCATACATGTAATGATTGAGGAGACCCTCAAATGCCAGGGCAGTACAAACACCCCACCCCATTTTGGAAAGAAGACACCCAAAGGTATTCGCTGAGGGGCATATTGAGTCCATGAAAGATTGAACTTTTTGTCCCAAGTTAGCGGAAAGGGAGACTATGTGAGAAAAATTAAAAAAAAAAACAATTTCCGCTAACTTGTGCCAAAAAAAGAAAACTTCTATGAACTCGCCATGCCCCTCACGGAATACCTTGGGGTGTGTTCTTTCCAAAAGGGTCACATGTGGGGTATTTATACTGCCCTGGCATTTTAGGGGCCCTAAAGCGTGAGAATCCAAATGCCTAAAAATGCCCTCCTAAAAGATACTCATTGGAATTTGGGCCCCTTTGCGCACCTAGGCTGCAAAAAAGTGTCACACATATAGTATCGCTGTACTCAGGAGAACTAGGGCAATGTGTTTTGGGGTGTATTTTTACATATACCCATGCTGGGTGAGATAAATATCTCTGTAAAATGACAACTTTGTATAAAAAAATGGGAAAAGTTGTCTTTTACAGAGATATTTATCTCACCCAGCATAGGTATATGTAAAAATACACCCCAAAACACATTGCCCTACTTCTTCTGAGTATGGCGATACCAGATGTGTGACACTTTTTTGCAGCCTAGGTGCGCAAAGGGGCCCAAATTCTAAAGAGCACCTTTAGTATTTCACAGGGCATTTTTTACGCATTTGGATTCCAAACTACCTCTCACGCTTTAGGTCCCCTAAAATGCCTGGGCAGTATAAATACCCCACAAGTGACCCCATTTTGGAAAGAAGACACTCCAAGGTATTCCGTGAGGGGTATGGTGAGTTCATGTAAAATTGTATTTTTTGTCACAAGTTAGTGGAATATGAGACTTTGTAAGAAAAAAAAAATTTCAATTTCCGCTAACTTGTGACAAAAAATAAAAATGAACTCACTATGCCCATCATCGAATACCTTAGGGTGTCTACTTTCCGAAATGGGGTCATTTGTGGGGTGTTTCTACTGTCTGGGCATTAGAGAACCTCAGGAAACATGACAGGTGCTAAGAAAGTCAAAGTGCGTAAATTTATTTTTTTGCACCATAGTTTGTAAAAGCTATAACTTTTACCCAAACCAATAAATATACACTTATTGCATTTTTTAATCAAAAACTTGTAGAACAATAAATTTAGAGAAAAATGTATATAGTAATGTAGTTCTATTTGAAAAAATTTGCAACAGAAAGTGAAAAATTTCATTTTTTTGCAAAGATTCCGGTCATTTTTGATTAATATCAAAAAAGTTAAAATGTCAGCAGCAATGAAATACCACCAAATGAAAGCTCTATTAGTGAGAAGAAAAGGAGGTAAAATTCATTTGGGTGGTAAGTTGTATGACCGAGCAATAAACCGTGAAAGTAGTGTAGTGCAGAATTGTAAAAAGTGGTCTGGTCATTAAGGGGGTTTAAGCTAGGGGGGCTGAGGTGGTTAAACTAACACCCGTTTGGGAAAAAAAAATATAATAATTTGTCAGCCTTTGCTGCAGATGTCATTGTGAGATACACCCTTTAAGTACAGGAGTTCTATTCAGGTATTTGAAATACAGCCATTTGGTGCACAAACCTTTAATTGCGGCCTAGTGTGGGTCAGGGTGCGTGAGATACACCCTTTATATACAAGGGTTATATTGTTCTATTAATAAAACACCCTTTTTTGGGAAAAATACACAATTGTTGCACCCTTACATCATCAAGATGTTTGAAATTCCAGGGTTATATACTGGGAGTGCAGAATTATTAGGCAAATGAGTATTTTGACCACATCATCCTCTTTATGCATGTTGTCTTACTCCAAGCTGTATAGGCTCGAAAGCCTACTACCAATTAAGCATATTAGGTGATGTGCATCTCTGTAATGAGAAGGGGTGTGGTCTAATGACATCAACACCCTATATCAGGTGTGCATAATTATTAGGCAACTTCCTTTCCTTTGGCAAAATGGGTCAAAATAAGGACTTGACAGGCTCAGAAAAGTCAAAAATAGTGAGATATCTTGCAGAGGGATGCAGCACTCTTAAAATTGCAAAGCTTTTGAAGTGTGATCATCGAACAATCAAGCGTTTCATTCAAAATAGTCAACAGGGTCGCAAGAAGCGTGTGGAAAAACCAAGGCGCAAAATAACTGCCCATGAACTGTGAAAAGTAAAGCGTGCAGCTGCCAAGATGCCACTTGCCACCAGTTTGGCCATATTTCAGAGCTGCAACATCACTGGAGTGCCCAAAAGCACAAGGTGTGCAATACTCAGAGACATGGCCAAGGTAAGAAAGGCTGAAAGACGACCACCACTGAACAAGACACACAAGCTGAAACGTCAAGACTGGGCCAAGAAATATCTCAAGACTGATTTTTCTATGGTTTCATGGACTGATGAAATGAGAGTGAGTCTTGATGGGCCAGATGGATGGGCCCGTGGCTGGATTGGTAAAGGGCAGAGAGCTCCAGTCCGACTCAGACGCCAGCAAGGTGGAGGTGGAGTACTGGTTTGGGCTGGTATCATCAAAGATGAGCTTGTGGGGCCTTTTCGGGTTGAGGATGGAGTCAAGCTCAACTCCCAGTCCTACTGCCAGTTTCTGGAAGACACCTTCTTCAAGCAGTGGTACAGGAAGAAGTCTGCATCCTTCAAGAAAAACATGATTTTCATGCAGGACAATGCTCCATCACACGCGTCCAAGTACTCCACAGCGTGGCTGGCAAGAAAGGGTATAAAAGAAGAAAATCTAATTACATGGCCTCCTTGTTCACCTGATCTGAACCCCATTGAGAACCTGTGGTCCATCATCAAATGTGAGATTTACAAGGAGGGAAAACAGTACACCTCTCTGAACAGTGTCTGGGAGGCTGTGGTTGCTGCTGCACGCAATGTTGATGGTGAACAGATCAAAACACTGACAGAATCCATGGATGGCAGGCTTTTGAGTGTCCTTGCAAAGAAAGGTGGCTATATTGGTCACTGATTTGTTTTTGTTTTGTTTTTGAATGTCAGAAATGTATTGACTTAATAGGATGGAAGAATCTCCTCCGGCTACACAACCTACCCTGTTACCCCTTTAAAATAACCACTCCAACACTTACTTGCTTGGTAAAATGACCATGGTGGCCAACTTTATTATTCCACGCATAACAAACCACATCGTACACCATATAATCATTAATAATAATAATAATAACAATAATAACAATAACCATAATAACATACGGCATTTCCACACATAACAAGGATCCTGGAGGGCAACCCTCACGAGCCGTATCCTCCTTCACCGCCTCACTTCAAGACTTACCCTTGGCCGCACTCACCGACCCAAGGGCACCAACTCCTTGAAGTATACTAGTATCCCCCCCTGTAGGCCTTGTAGCCCAACAGGGGACCCATCCTCGGCATTAACAAACCATCTGAGATGCAGGCTCCAACATGTCCTGCACCTCTTAACCATTGAATTGCTCCCCAGGATCCTATTTCCTTCAGCCATACTAATACCACCAATCTCCAAACGATCGCCAACAAAAAGGGAGGGAGGGAGGGAAATTTCACTCTGAAGAGGCTGCAACTGACCCAAAGCTCCACCTCCCCTTCTTTTAACTTCCCGCCGTAAAACCAACTCCTCCCCACCTAACTCCAACCCAGCCCCTAACATACCCAGCAATTTAACCCTCTCCTAGCCTGCGGTCTTCCCCCTAAGTCAGCTCGCCCTGCGCTATGGCTGCGCCCCCGCTCCGTTGCTTTTATGACTTAATAGGATGGAAGAATCTCCTCCGGCTACACAACCTACCCTGTTACCCCTTTAAAATAACCACTCCAACACTTACTTGCTTGGTAAAATGACCATGGTGGCCAACTTTATTATTCCACGCATAACAAACCACATCGTACACCATATAATCATTAATAATAATAATAATAACAATAATAACAATAACCATAATAACATACGGCATTTCCACACATAACAAGGATCCTGGAGGGCAACCCTCACGAGCCGTATCCTCCTTCACCGCCTCACTTCAAGACTTACCCTTGGCCGCACTCACCGACCCAAGGGCACCAACTCCTTGAAGTATACTAGTATCCCCCCCTGTAGGCCTTGTAGCCCAACAGGGGACCCATCCTCGGCATTAACAAACCATCTGAGATGCAGGCTCCAACATGTCCTGCACCTCTTAACCATTGAATTGCTCCCCAGGATCCTATTTCCCTCAGCCACAGACAACCACCGGTGACACCTCACCTGTGGGCGTCACGCCACACCCTAAAGGCCGTCTCCAAACCCTCCTGGATACCCAAAGCCCACATATCTATGCCCACATCATTCAGGTGTACACCATCATCCCTTAAGAACTGAGGCGACGCCGCCTCCAATTCCCGATGACGAACCACAATCCCACCTTGCCTGCGCACAAAACACCCCACCTCCTTATTCAATTTAGCCCGGGCTTTGTTAATCCGCTCCACCGACCTCGCAAAACGCCAGCAACGCCGGGCAACCACCTCCGACCAGACCAACAACAAATCCGGAAACTCCGACAATAGGCGTAGCACATCCAATTTTACATCCCGAATAACATCCCGGGAACGCCGCACCCCCAAATCATTGCCGCCAACGTGAAGCACCAATATATCAGGAGGCCGATCCAAAGTGGCATTCATGTGAATTTCAGGAAGAACCCGCCCCCACAGAAGCCCCCTCAAACCGATCCAACGAACTAGCAATTCCTCCACCGGGAAACCCAACTGGCGTCCATTCCTTCTAACATCTGCGCGTAAGGCCCCCCAGTAGACGTAGGAATGCCCGAAGATCCATGCGAGACACGGCGCCGCCCCTAAAACAAGATAAAATAATTATGACAACACGTCCAAATACACCGAATTCCGCCAACCAACACCACCCACCAACCCTCACAACAGATGAGGCCGAATATAAGAATGAAAACAATCCGACTCCCAACGCCCAATACGTTTAATAACCTCTTCCCCGAGCCCCCACTTAGCCGCCTCCGTGGCGGCCCCTATCCGGAAAGAATGAGACGCATACTCATTAACAGGGAGACCAGCTGCACCCAGACATTTCCTAAATACCGCAATAAATTGAAAACGCGACAACCGCGAACCGTCCTGGTGAATCAACAAAGAACCCCTACCATCAGGCCGCACCTCCAAATACTCCTCAACACAACGCACCGGACAAAGCACCGACCCAACTAAAGGCCTAAGCCACAAAATTGCACCCTTACCTGACTGATCCGTTTTCGACCTGCGGATCACACACCGTAAACCGCCATCCCCCAACCAAACATCCTCCCTCAACAAACCGCCATCCCCCGCACGACTAGCAGAAACCAATTCAGAAATCCGAAAGGCTCCGAAAAAGGCCAACGAAAAAGCCGTCCTAAACAACAGCGCCTCAAATCCAGACACACAAACCATACCTGCCTTTTCCCACAGGACTCGTAACACCTCAAAAGAAACCGGCTGTCTGCCATCCCTACGAATCGTACCCCGCCTGTAACCTTTCAGCGCCTGCCGAACCATAAAACACCGAGACACATCTGCAATTCCCCGCAAACGCAACCAGAAGGCAACAGCCGCCACCCTCCTAGATGCCACAGAAAAAGACAAACCATCCGCATAACAGGAACCTACCCAAAAAACCAATAACGTCCGAAGTTCCTCAACCGAACTATACCCCCCAACACGCTCTATCAGCTCCTCCCACAACAACCATACTGACGAATAGGCCGACCACGTACCTCTACTGAGCGACTGCCCAATCAGACCCGCCGACACCCCAAGGCCACGCTCCAGAGCCACTGGGGACAAGGTAAGCCCTGAACTTCGGCGCCCGGCGCCAGGCTGCGGAAACGATCCCACTGAAAACGAGAAAGGGAATCCGCGAGTGAGTTATCCACACCTGGCACATGCACCGCAACAAAACATGCATTCAAACGCAGCCCCCGTAACACCAAATGCCTGAGTAAATTCAACTGCGGCGGAGAATTAGCTGTCTGGCTATTAATCGCCTGCACTACCCCCATGTTGTCACAATAAAAACGAACCCGCCGATTCCTGAGCCAATCCCCCCACAACTCCAGAGCCAAAACTATGGGAAAAAGCTCCAGCAAAACCAAGTTGCTAAGGAAACCAGCACGCTCCCACTCCACCGGCCACGCACCCGCGCTCCATTGCCCCTGACAAAAAACACCATATCCACACGAACCCGCAGCATCAGAAAACAACTCCAGATCCACACTACTGATCGCTTCCTCCATCCATATCGACCGCCCATTATACTCCCCCAAAAAACTCTCCCACACCGCCAAATCCTCTTTCACCGCAACAGGGAAACGTAAATAATGAAAAGGGGCCACCACCCCCGCCGTTGATAACGCCAAACGCCGACAAAAAACCCTCCCCATCGGCAAAATCCGACAAGCGAAATTCAATTTACCCAATACAGACTGAACCCGCTTAAGCTGAACCTTCTTAGCTTTTCGCAGAAAAACGACCTCCCCAACAGATCAGACACCTTATCGTCCGGTAACCGACACTCCATGGCCATGCTGTCAATTTCAATCCCCAGAAACGTAATGACCGTGGAAGGCCCTTCCGTTTTTTCCGCCGCTAAAGGAACACCAAACCTCGCCGCCACACGCTCCATCGTGTGCAACAACACAGGACACACCTTAGATCCGGCCGGACCTAAGAACAAGAAATCGTCCAAATAATGTAGCACCGAGTTCCATCCCGACTCCTGCTTCACCACCCACTCCAGAAAAGAACTAAACGACTCAAACAGTGAACAAGAAATTGCACAGCCCATAGGCAAACAACAATCCACATAATAACAACCGTCCCATTGAAATCCCAGCAAATGCAAACTATCCGGGTGAATGGGCAACAACCGAAAAGCAGCCTCAATGTCCGTCTTAGCAGGCAAGGCCCCCTGCCCAAAACGCCTAACCCATCGCACCGCCGCATCAAAGGACGTGTAAGACACAGAACACAACTCATCCGCTATTCCATCATTCACCGACCCCCCTTCCGGATATGACAAATGATGAATAAGTCTAAACTTATTGGGTTCTTTCTTAGGCACCAATCCCAATGGGGACACCCACAAGTCAGGCAAGGGGCGCTCACTAAAGGGACCTACCACTCTGCCTGCCGCAACCTCCTTCTCAATCTTATCCCTCACTACATCCGGATGACGCAATGCCGAGGACAAATTCCGCACCGACAAACACGGCACAACCGAACTACATGGGATCACAAAACCGTCAGTAAACCCCGCCAACAAAAAACGCCCAACCTCCCTATTTGGATAAATCTTTAAATAGGGCTCCATCTCTTCCACCCTCACCGGAGTCACCCCTCTTCTGCACAGCCTCGGGTCCCTTACCCTTCCCCCGTTTGAAGCAGCGCGACAAACTATGGGAGCCACCGCAACCGGAACACTCGTGCTTGTACCGGCAATCGGACAAGAACCTGCAATGTCCCTCATTGTATTGCCAACAACAGCCCTTCCTACCTCCTCCCTGCGATTCAGAAGCCGAGGAACCCCCGGCGATCCCCGAAAGGGCTGAGGGCCACCCCTAGGAGCCGCCATCAATCTCATCCACAAACCTATGTCTTTATGGTCCCACCGTATGGTAGGCCTGACCGCCTTCCGTTGCCGGAACTGCTCATCATACCTGAGCCACGCCACGCCCCCATACGTCCGATGCGCCTCCCCCACCGCATCCATATAACAGAACAGAGCTGAGCAATGTTCAGGCGCTTTCTCCCCAACCACGCTGGCCAAAATCGCAAATGCCTGAAGCCAATTCTGAAAAGTACGTGGATCAACCTGTACCACCTCCTCTCCTCATCGTCCTTTTTACTGTCATCAGGCCTCCCACGATCCAAATTAAATTTCTCCAAAGGAAGCAAGGAAAATATTTCCACATATTCATCCCTCCATATCTTTTCCCTGACTTCTTGCTTTAAATGAGACCCCAGTGGCCCTTCAAAGCACACATAAATTTCCCCTTTAGCTGCATCCGACAGTCGAACGCCATCCCCCACCTCACTCCTGCCTCCGGTCCCAGACCCAGAAGCCTGCACACCACCCGTAACCCCGCCATCACCAACACCCACCGCACCTTGCACCGTCCCCTGCTCCAAGGTCCCGCCAGCCTGCCCAGGCGCCCAGACCACCGCCGGAGATGAAGGCGCTCCTGACCCCAACCGTGACAGCAAGGACAACATCCCCGACAGAACTTCCCGGGCCAACACATCAGAACCCCCCCCACTACCCTGAACAGCCCCCCCAGTCGGCATCTGACACGTCGTCACCTCACCTGGCCGTCCCCGGACAGATCCTTAGGCAGCCGCCTCTTCCCTCCTGGATGTCCGCACCGGCGAGCTAGGTCCACATGGCACGGCCTCCTCCAGAATCGCGTTGTCCCTTCCGCCTGCCGCGACATCCTCTCCCGACTCCAACTCCCCTTCCTCCAGAAGCGCCGCCTCCCCCTCAAGACACCGACGTGAGGAGAGGGTAACAGTCCGCACCCCAGCCGGGCGGGCCTCACACTCCGGCCGCGATTCCACAATACCTCCTGCTCCACTAGGCCCCGACTCAGCTGCCGTCCGACAGCCAGCCGCCACACCATGCCTCCGTTCCGGGTACACGGCCACCACCTCTTCCCTTTCAGTCATCTGGCCGCCATGTCGCCGACCCGCCACACGAGGGCGCGACGCACCCACATCACGTCCCGCCGCAGCGCTCCGATCCTCCTCACACTGCAGCTGCCGGCCCGAATCCCCCAGCCGCAGCGCCAGACACTCCAGCTCCTCACGAACAGGTAGGCCCGAGCCGGAAGATGACCCGGCCGCCCCACTCCTTCTCTCCACCGGCGACGTCCTCCTGGCGCGACCCCGGCGCGGAGCATCTCGCGGGGCCGTCGCCGCCCGGGAACGGTCCCTCCCCCGTGCTGCAAGGGAGACGGGTCTAGGAGAAGCCTGACCCTCTCCCGCCGGCCCGCCACGCGGTGCGGAATTCCTCCCGCTGCGTCTGGGGACCCGGGAGGCCAAGGACACCACAGACCGCAGCGGAGGGTCCCGGACGGGGCTTCCAACGCGCCGGCGGACCCGGGGAGTAGCTTCTGGGCTCAAGCGCTCAGGGGGGACAGATCTCCTGGCCCTGACCGCGCGAGCTACAGCAACTGGAGGGGCGGGAGGGAGAAGGGCAGCCTGGATAGATTGCTGCATGAAATCCACCCCATGTACCTGCACCGCGTCCCTCACCGCCGCCAGCAACTCATCTAAGGAGGCCATGTCGCCACAAATTTCACTCTGAAGAGGCTGCAACTGACCCAAAGCTCCACCTCCCCTTCTTTTAACTTCCCGCCGTAAAACCAACTCCTCCCCACCTAACTCCAACCCAGCCCCTAACATACCCAGCAATTTAACCCTCTCCTAGCCTGCGGTCTTCCCCCTAAGTCAGCTCGCCCTGCGCTATGGCTGCGCCCCCGCTCCGTTGCTTTTAATTTGTGAATGTTGAGATGTTATATTGGTTTCACTGGTAAAAATAAATAATTGAAATGGGTATATATTTGTTTTTTGTTAAGTTGCCTAATAATTATGCACAGTAATAGTCACCTGCACACACAGATATACCCCTAAAACAGCTAAAACTAAAAACAAACTAAAAACTACTTCCAAAAATATTCAGCTTTGATATTAATGAGTTTTTTGGGTTCATTGAGAACATGGCTGTTGTTCAATAATAAAATTAATCCTCAAAAATACAACTTGCCTAATAATTCTGCACTCCCTGTACTGCTGTCATATTCAGTTATTAAACTAACACCCGTTTGGGCAAAAAATAATAATATTTGGCAGCCTTTGCTGCAGATGTCATTGTGAGATACACCCTTTAAATACAGGGGTTCTATTCAGGTATTTGAAATACAGCCATTTTGGGCTCAAATCTTTAATTGCGGCTTAGTGTGGGTCAGGCCGTGTGAGATACACCCTGTATATAAAGGGGTTATATTCTTCTATTAATAAAACAACCTTTTTGGGTCAAAATACACAATTTTTCAGGCCTTGCAGCATCAAGACGTTTGAAATTATATACTTATTATATTCAGTTTATATTCAGTTATTAAACTAACACCCGTTTGGGTAAAAAAAGTTTATTTGGCAGCCTTTGCTGCATATGTCATTGTGAGATACACCGTTTAAATACAGGGGTTCTATTCAGGTATTTAAAATACAGCCATTTTGTATACAAATCTTTAATTGTGGCTTAGTATGGGTCAGGACGTGTGAGATACACCCTTTATATACAGTACAGACCAAAAGTTTGGACACACCTTCTCATTCAAAGAGTTTTCTTTATTTTCATGACTATGAAAATTGTAGATTCACACTGAAGGCATCAAAACTATGAATGAACACATGTGGAAATATATACATAACAAAAAAGTGTGAAACAACTGAAAATATGTCATATTCTACAAAGTAGCCACCTTTTGCTTTGATTACTGCTTTGCACACTCTTGGCATTCTCTTGATGAGCTTCAAGAGGTAGTCACCTGAAAAGGTCTTCCAACAGTTTTGAAGGAGTTCCCAGAGATGCTTAGCACTTGTTGGCCCTTTTGCCTTCACTCTGCGGTCCAGCTCACCCCAAACCATCTCGATTGGCTTCAGGTCCGGTGACTGTAGAGGCCAGGTCATCTGGCGCAGCACCTCATTACTCTCCTTCATGGTCAAATAGCCCTTACACAGCCTGGAGGTGTGTTTGGGGTCATTGCCCTGTTAAAAAATAAATGATGGCCCAACTAAATGCAAACCGGATGGAATAGCATGCCGCTGCAAGATGCTGTGGTAGCCATGCTGGTTCAGTATGCCTTCAATTTTTAATAAATCCCCAACAGTGTCACCAGCAAAGCACCCCACACCATCACACCTCCTCCTCCATGCTTCACGGTGGGAACCAGGCATGTAGAGTCCATCCGTTCACCTTTTCTGCATCGCACAAAGACACGGTGGTTGGAACCAAAGATCTCAAATTTGGACTCATCAGACCAAAGCACAGATTTCCACTGGTTTAATGTCCATTCCTTGTGTTCTTTAGCCCAAACAAGTCTCTTCTGCTTGTTTCCTGTCCTTAGCAGTGGTTTCCTAGCAGATATTCTACCATGAATGGCTGATTCACACAGTCTCCTCTTAACAGTTGTTCTAGAGATGTGTCTGCTGCTAGAACTCTGTGTGGCATTGACCTGGTCTCTAATCTTAGCTGCTGTTAACCTGCGATTTCTGAGGCTGAGGTGACTCTTGGTCTTCCTTTCCTGGGGCGGTCTGCATGTGAGCCAGTTTCTTTGTAGCGCTTGATGGTTTTTGCGACTGCACTTGGGGACACTTTCAAAGTTTTCCCAATTTTTCGGACTGACTGACCTTCATTTCTTAAAGTAATGATGGCCACTTGCTTTTCTTTACTTAGCTGCTTTTTTCTTGCCATAATACAAATTCTAACAGTCTATTCAGTTGGACTATCAGCTGTGTATACACATGACTTCTCCACAATGCAACTGATGGTCCCAACCCCATTTATAAGGCAAGAAATCCCACTTATTAAACCTGACAGGGCACACCTGTGAAGTGAAAACAATTCAGGTGACTACCTCTTGAAGCTCATCAAGAGAATGCCAAGAGTGTGCAAAGCAGTAATCAAAGCAAAAGGTGGCTACGTTGAAGAACCTAGAATATGACATATTTTCAGTTGTTTCACACTTTGTTGTTATGTATATAATTCCACATGTGTTAATTCATCGTTTTGATGCCTTCAGTGTGAATCTACAATTTTCATAGTCATGAAAATAAAGAAAACTCTTTGAATGAGAAGGTGTGTCCAAACTTTTGGTCTGTACTGTACAGGGGTTATATTCTTCCATTAATAAAACACCCTTTTTTGGGCAAAATACGCAATTATTGCGCCCTTGCAGTATGAAGACATTTGAAATTCCAGGGTTATATACTGCTGTCATATTCAGTTATTAAACTAACACCCGTTTCTGCAAAAAAAGTTCATTTGGCAGCCTTTGCTGCAGATGTCATTGTGAGATACACCCTTTATATATTTGTGTTATATTCAGGTATTTAAAATACAGCCATTTTGTGCAGAAATCTTTAATTGCGGCTAAGTGTGGGTCAGGCCGTGTGAAATACACCCTGTATATACAGGGCTTATATTCTTCTATTAATAAAACACCCTTTTTTAGGCAAAAAAAACAATTGTTGCGCCCTTACAGCATAAAGACGTTTGAAATTCCAGGGTTATATACTGCTGTCATATTCAGTTATTAAACTAACACCCGTTTGGGCAAAAAAAAAAAAAAATTTGGCAGCTTTTGCTGCAGATGTCGTTGTGATATACACCCTTTAAATACAGGGGTTCTATTCAGGTATTTGAAATACAGCCATATTGTGCACAAATCTTTAATTGCGGCCTAGTGTGGGTCAGGCAGTGTGAGATACACCCTTTAAATACAGGGGCTCTATTCAGGTATTTGACATACAGCCATTTTGGGCACAAATCTTTAATTGCGGCTTAGTGTGGGTCAGGTTGTGTGAGATACACCCTGTATATACAGGGCTTATATTCTTTTATTACTAAAACACAATTTTTGGGGCAAAATTCAAAAATTTTCAGGCCTTACAATATCAAGAGGTTTGAAATTCCAAGTTTATATACTGCTGTCATATTCAGTTATTTAACTTACACCCGTTTGGGCCAAAAATAAAAATTTGGCAGCCTTTACTGCAGATGTCATTGTGAGATACACCCTTTAAATACAGCGGTTCTATTCAGGTATTTGAAATACAGCCATTTTGTGCACAAATCTTTAATTGCGGCTTAGTGTGGGTCAGGGCGTGTGAGATACACCCTGTACATACTGTTGTTCTATTCTACTATTAATTAAACACCCATTTAGGGCAAGATCCTAAATTCGAGAAATATGAGGAGAGCATCAAATAAGGGACATGGCCCAGGTCGTGGTGCTGCTGTTGGAGCTCCTGCTGCAGGGAGAGGACGTGGTCGATCTGTGCCATCTACACACACAAGTGAAACCCCTTCCTCAGGTGCGAGTAGACGACAGAACCTGCAGCGTTATTTGGTCGGGCCTAATGCGGCTCTACGAATGGTGAGCCCTGAACAAGTACAGGCGATAGTAGATTGCTGACAGTGGCTCCAGTTCCTTCACATTGTCTCCCACCAAGTCTCATGCTGAAAAACAGTTGGCACCTGCAGCCGATGTCCATCAGTCTTTCACCTCACCTTCTTGCAAATCAGCCAAGCAGTCTGAGCCCCAAGTCATGCGGCAGTCTCTTCTGCTTTTTGATGACTCTGTTAGCAGGGTTTCCCAGGGCCATCCACCTAGCCCTGCCCAGAAGTGGAAGAGATTGAGTGCACCGATGCCCAACCACTTATCTTTCAAGATGAGTACATGGGAGGACCATCGCAGCATGTCTCGGATGATGACGAAACACAGGTGCCAACTGTTGGGGCTTTCAAAAGTGTGCAGACCGAAAAGGAGGGCAGGAGTGAAGACTGGGTGGAAGATGATGAGGAGGACGATGAGGTCCTCGACCCCACATGTAATCAAGGTCATGCAAGTGACCTATGTAGTTCGGAGGAAGAGGCGGTCGTCGCACAGAACCACCAGCACAGCAGAAGAGGGAGCAGGGTGCAAAAGCGGAGCGGCCGTCCTCTAGACAGTACGCCTGCTACTGCCTACCACAGCAAAGGACAGAGCACACCAAAGCCAGCTCCAAGGAGTTACCTGGCGTGGCAGTTCTTCAGACAATGTGCTGACAACAAGACATGAGTGATTTGCACGCTGTGCAATCAAAGCCTGAAGCGAGGCATAAACGTTCTCAACCTGAGAACAACCTGCATGACCAGGCATTTAAGTGCAAAGCACGAGCTGCACTAGAGTAGACACCCTCAAAAACCAAGAAAGGTCTCTGGCTCCTCCTGCTTCCTCTTCTGCTGTAGTCTCGGTCTCTTCATCCACCTCTGGAGTTACAGTGCCACCTGCCACCCTGTAAACAAAGGATCTGCCAGCAACACCAACTCTTGGGTCAACAAGCATCTTCACAATGTCCCACGGAAGCATTCAGCTCTAAATATCACAAACGCTGGAGAGGAAGAGGAAGTACCCCCCTACCCACCCACGATCCCTAACCCTGAATGCCAGCATTTCTAAATTACTGGCCTTTGAAATGCTGTCATTCCGTCTTATGGAGACGGATAGTTTTAAAGGCCATATGGCGGTGGCTGTCCCACAGTATGTCGTGCCCAGCCACCATTACTTTTCAAGGCGAGCCATCCCTTTCCTTCACAACCAAGTAGGGGACAAAATCAGGTGTGCACTGCGCAGCGCCATCTGTGGCAAGGTGCACCTCACTACGGATACGTGGACCAGTAAGCACGGTCAGGGCCATTATATCTCCATAACAACACACTGGGTAAATGCAGTGGTGGCTGGGCCTGAGGCAGATAGCATGTCCTTCCACCACTGAGGATTGCCAGGCTCTTCAGTTTGCCTCCTGTTGCTTCCTCCTCCTACTCTGCTCCCTTATCCTCTATCAGCTCCTCATCCAGTCAGCGTAACACCTTCACCACCAACTTCAGCACAGCCAGGGGTAAACGACAGCAGACAAGTTTTAAAATTTATCTGTTTGGGCAACAAACCCCACACCGCGCAGGAGCTGTGTACGGGCCTTGAACAACAGACCGATTAGTGGTTTGTGCCAGTCAGCCTCAAGCCCGGGCTGGTGGTGTGTGATAATGGGCGAAATCTCGTAGCAGATCTGGGACTAGCCGGTTTGACGCACATCCCTTGCCTGGCGCATGTGCTGAATTTTGTGGTGCAGAGATTCGTTAAATCTTATCCCGATATGTCAGAGCTGCTGCATAAAGTGAGGGCCGTCTGTGCGCGCTTTTGGCGTTCTCACCCTGCTGCTGCTCGCCTGTCAGCGCTGCAGCGTAACTTCGGCCTTCCCGCTCACCCCCTTATATGCGACGTGCCAACAAGGTGGAACTCCACCTTGCACATGCTGGCCAGACTGTGCAAGCAGCAGCAGGCGATAGTGGAGTTTCAGCTGCAGCACGCACCGGTGAGTCGCTCAGCAGAACAACACCACTTCATCACCAATGACTGGGCCTCCATGCCAGACCTGTGTTTCTTGTTGCGCTGTTTCGAGTACTCCACCAACATGGCCAGTGGCGATGACGCCGTTCTCAGCGTTACTATCCCACTTCTATGCCTCCTTGAAAAAACGCTTCTGGCGATGATGGAAGAGGATGTGGCACAGGATGAGGAGGTGGAAGAGGGATCATTTCGTAGGGTTTCCGGCCAGTCATTCCCCAGTGGCTACAAGGGTAGGT
The DNA here is from genome assembly GCF_014858855.1 of Bufo gargarizans. Lineage (NCBI taxonomy): Eukaryota > Metazoa > Chordata > Amphibia > Anura > Bufonidae > Bufo > Bufo gargarizans. Next base: position 537,424,388 of record NC_058081.1, read on the forward strand.
TCCTGCACCCAAGGTACAAAATTGTCCAGCCAGGCCACAGTTCTGGAGGATGAGGAGGTGGAGAATGAGGAGGAGGAGATGGAGGAGGAGGAACCATGTTCACAGCAGGGTGGCACCCAGACCAGCGCATGGCCATCATTGGTGCGTGGATGGGGGGATACAGAGGACACAGACGATACATCTCCCACAGAGGACAGCTTTTCATTGCCTCTGGGCAGCCTGACACACATGATGGATTACATTCTGCAGTGTCTCCGCAACGACCTCCGAGTTGTTTACATTCTAACTTGTGCTGATTACTGGGTGGCCACGCTGCTGGATCCCCGTTACAAGGACAACATACCATCTTTAATTCTATCACTGGAGCGTGATCGTAAGATGCGCAAGTACAAGCGCACGCTGGTAGATGCGCTGCTGGTGGCATTCCCACCTGACAGCGGGGACACAGTGGAAGCACAAGGCGAAGGCAGAGGACGAGGAAGAGGTCGCCAACACAGCTGGGGCACCCCCAGCACCTCAGAAGGCTGAGTTAGCATAGCCAAAATGTGGAAAAGCTTTGTAAGAACGCCACAACAACTAGCACCACCAGCTGATATGGAACGTCTTAGCAGGAGGCAGCATTTCACCAACATGGTGGAGCAGTATGTTCACATATGCCTACATGTACTGAATGACGGGTCTGCCCCCTTCAACTTCTGGGTGTCAAAATTGGGCACATGGCCTGAGGTTGCCCTTTACGCCTTGGAGGTGCTGGCCTGCCCTGCAGCCGGTGTATTGTCTGAACGTGTGTTTAGCACGACTGTAGGGTTATATTTCCCAATGTTTTGGGGTGTACCCTAATTTAAAAAAATATAAATACATTTTAAACCAAAAAGCAGTGTAGGCTACCTCCTCCACCTCTACTTCCACCTACACCGCCACATCCACCGCCTCCTTAACCTCCAACTCCATATGGACCTGGTCCTCCTAGATCAAGATTATTATTTTAAATTTTTATGAATTTTATGTTATTTAAAGTCATTTCCCTATCCACATTTATTTGCAGAGCACTTGTCATGCTCTTAACCACATTTTGACGACATTTGCAGCCCTCAAGCCCTTTCCATGACATTTTTACAGCCATTTTAGTGCTCAAAAGTTCGGGTCCTCATTGACTTCAATGGGGTTCGGGTTCGGGTTCGGGGTCAAGTTCGGATCCCGAACTCGAACTTTTTTCCGAAGTTCGGCCGAACCCGTCGAACCCGAACATCCAGGTGTCCGCGCAACTCCAGTAGTAATGGCACGTTGCTGCTGGAGCAGCCTATCAAGCATATACAAGGTGGAGTTCCAGTTCGTCGTGCTGTCACAAATCAGACGTCTGATGGGCAGGTGGTGTCGCTGCTGAACGTTAGCAAAGCGAGCCATGGCCGTGTAAGATCTCCAAAAATGGGCAGTGATTTTCCTGGCCTGCCGCAAAACATCCTGGACCCCAGGGTATTTGGCAACGAATCGCTGCATGACTAAGTTCAGGACGTTTGCAATGCGCGGCAGGTGTGTCATTTTGCCCTGTTTCAGCGCACTTAGCAGATTGGCACCGTTGTCATATACCACTTTAACAACTGTCAAATTTAACAGGGTTAGCCACTGATCAGCCTCTGACCGCAGAGCTGAAAGCATTGCAGGACCGGTGTGGCTCTTGGCTTCCAGGCACAACAGCCGCAGCACAGCATGGCAAAGTCTCCCCTGGCACATCAAATAGGTTCTGGGGAGCTTGAGAGGTGCAACTGAAGAAGCGGTAGCAGTGGAAAAAGAAGGAGTCAGCCGAGGAGGAGGCGGAGGATGGAGTAGGAGGAGGAGAAGAAGAGGCAAGCCTGCATGCAATCCGTGGCAGTAACCCCAAATACACACGGAAATCCAATGAGCTGTCATTATCAGTCAAGCAAGCCATCATTAGGCTGAAAAAACAAAACAAACCCATCAGAGATAGCAAAAACATTAGGCGTGGCCAAAACAACTGTTTGTAACATTCTTAAAAAGAAGAAAAGCATCGGTGAGCTCAGCAACACCAAAAGACCCAGAAGACCACAGAAAACAACTGTGGTGGATGACCGAAGAATTCTTTCCCCGGTGAAGAAAACACCCTTCACAACAGTTGGCCAGATCAAGAACACTCTCCAGGAGGTAGGTTTGTGTGTGTCAAAGTCAAACAATCAAGATAAGACTTCACCAGAGTGAATACAGAGGGTTTACCACAAGATGTAAACCATTGGTGAGCCTTTAAAAACAGGAAGGCCAGATTAGAGTTTGTCAAACGACATCTAAAAAGCCTTTACAGTTCTGGAATAACATCCTATGGACAGATGAGACCAAGATCAACTTGTGCCAGATTGATGGGAAGAGAAGAGTATGGAGAAGGAAAGGAACTGTTCATGATCCTAAGCATACCACCTCATCAGCAAAGCATGGTGGTGGTAGTGTTATGGCGTGGGCATGTATGGCTGCCAATGGAACTGGTTCTCTTGTATTTATTGATGATGTGACAGGTGACAAAAGCAGCAGGATGAATTCTGAAGTGTTTCGGGCAATATTATCTGCTCATATTCAGCCAAATGCTTCAATACTCATTGGACGACGCTTCACAGTGCAGATGGACAATGACCCAAAGCATACTGCAAAAGCAACCAAAGAGTTTTTTAAGGGAAAGAAGTGGAATATTATGCAATGGCCAAGTCAATCACCTGCCCTGAATCCGATTGAGCATGAATTTTTATTGCTGAAGACAAAACTGAAGGGAAAATGCCCCAAGAAAAAGCAGGAACTGAAGACAGTTGCAGTAGAGGCCTGGCAGAGCATCACCAGGGATGAAACCCAGCGTCTGGTGATTGCTATGCGTTCCAGACTTCAGGCTGTAATTGACTGCAAAGGATTTGCAACCAAGTATTAAAAAGTGAAAGTTTGATTTATGATTATTGTTATGTCCCATTACTTTTGGTTCCTTAACAAGTAGGAGGCACATATGCAAACTGTTGTAATCCCTACACTGTTCACCTGATTTGGATGTAGATACCCTCAAATTAAAGCTGACAGTTTGCAGTTAAAGCACATCTTGTTTGTTTTATTTCAAATCCATTGTGGTGGTGTATAGAGCCAAAAATGTTAGAATTTTGTTGATGTCCCAATATTTATAGACCTGACTGTATGGACCTGACCTGACTGTATGTACCTTCCCTGCCCATGTGCTGAAACATCTCAATTGGCTGTCCTTTCCCACCTGATGGATGTGTCATTGGTCAAAGTTTGGCACAATGCAAAAGAATATGGCGCTGGCGGACATCGCCATATGTTCGCATGCTCGGCGAACCGCGAACGAGCAAAGTTTGCCGCGAAATGAACGCCATCTCTAGTAGTCACAGATTTGGAGTGGTCGAAATTGGTGACAGACAAGTTTAACAGAATTTTTTTTATTGAATATGTTTAATCTTAATAGATTTTTTAACTTTTATAAAATATTATTTTGTCACAACATCTAAAATCTCAGTATTAATAAAAAAAATATCGGCAAACACTTATCTGTTAATAGATAGATAGATTTCTGGTTATAATTTCATTTTTCTCTGATGTCTATTGAGTCATTATTTTTGTTCCCATTTCATAAAGCTATTTACTAGAATTGTTTCAGCCCTTCAAATATATAGCCAAATAGAAAGTAAATTACTGGTGGAATATTCAATCAGCTCCTCCTGTGACATGATGAACCTTGATATTTTGGTACATGTTTACAGTGAGACAAATGATTCCTTCTCTTGTATTATTTATCGAATGAGGTCTGAGTACTTCATAGTGTTTTCTGCGCTGAGTCATCTAGTCTTATAAATTTATGGATGTATCTAACTTTGTAAAGTGTTGTGGAAGTTCTATGTAGGCAACAGCTGTTTAATTGTCTAATCAGGGGCGGTAAGCAAATAAAATGGGCTGCATAAAGCTCCTTTGTATAAAATAACAATAAAAATAGTAATCTAAAATATATTGCGTAAGTGATAAGATCCTGACTGACATAAATTACATAATTACTTACAGTCATGCCGGTAGAATTTGTCTTTTTTTGTTCAGGTTAAAATGTAGTTAATTATTAATTAGGACACGTTAGACTATATAAACAATATAAGTTTTAAAAAGAAAAATCAAATAGGCATCTAGACCTTGCTGTATGGTAGCTATAGAATTCCATAATGAAGCCTTTTTTTAAAATAGATAATGCTATAATAATATATTTTTTTAATGTTAATATGTGGAGCAGGGCCTAATAGGAGGTAGGAAGCCTTTAAAAAGCTCTTATAAAGCTCTGTAGACGGAAATCTAAAATGTTATGGCTGTCACAAATGGCGATGCAAAACGCTTTTTATTATTTTTTAAAGTAGTAAAACATATATAAATTTGATATTTCCATAATCATATTAATTCCCAGAATAAGGCCGTCATGTCCTTTTTAGCACACATAGATTTTTTTTTTTTTTTTTTATCCCACAAATAGTTTCATCCCATCTTTCAATACATGATATGGTGAATTAAATGGTGCCATTAAAAGAATACAACTTTACTTTCAAAAATAAGCCATCATATGGCTATATGAATGGAAATTTTAAAAGTTATTGGTCTTGAAAGGCAGGTGATAAAGACGAATATGGAAAAACAAAAATTGTCCTGGTCCATAATGCATTAGGACCAACACTGCAGACATATGTTCCGTAATCTGGATTTTTTATTTCTGCATATAATAACCCATGTATTGTAATAAATAATGTGAACAACACATATACTTCTGCAATTAATACTTTACTTTATAGAATATTTAACAGCTATATGTATTATCATATATCATATTCAAGTGTTTGCTGGGCTCTTCCCTTTGTACATACTGGTAAGAAGTTGATTTCCTAAAAAAGTGGCTTTTTTTAAAATAAGAGCTGTTTTTACACTCATGTGTGTCCAAAGCTCTGAGATTTTGCCATACTTTGTGTGAATTTTTTACATTTCTTTTATATTTCACTTGCCACTATAAAACCTTATATACCAAATAATTCGACCATGCACCAGAAGTAATATCTATCTATCCATATATATATATATATATATAATAAAAAAATAAAAAAATAGATGAGCAGCACACAAATCCAGGAGGTGCAATTCCTTGAAATGGACCGCGGACTCTGATCCACTTAGGTATATGTAAAAAAATAATCCAAGGCAGCACACAGGTATCCGTGAAAAGCAAAGGGTATTTTATTCACCCATGTGTGAACAGCAACGTTTCAGCTCTCTCTATGGAGCCTTTGTCAAGCTCCATAGACAAAGGCTCCATAGAGACAGCTGAAACGTTGCTGTTCACACATGGGTGAATAAAATACCCTTTGCTTTTCACGGATACCTGTGTGCTGCCTTGGATTATTTTTTTACATTCTTTTTTCACACATATATATATATATATATATATATATATATATATATATATACAGGGAGTGCAGAATTATTAGGCAAGTTGTATTTTTGAGGATTAATTTTATTATTGAACAACAACCATGTTCTCAATGAACCCCAAAAACTCATTAATATCAAAGCTGAATATTTTTGGAAGTAGTTTTTAGTTTGTTTTTAGTTTTAGCTATTTTAGGGGGATATCTGTGTGTGCCGGTGACTATTACTGTGCATAATTATTAGGCAACTTAACAAAAAACAAATATATACCCATTTCAATTATTTATTTTTACGAGTGAAACCAATATAACATCTGAACATTCACAAATATACATTTCTGACATTCAAAAACAAAACAAAAACAAATCAGTGACCAATATAGCCACCTTTCTTTGCAAGGACACTCAAAAGCCTGCCATCCATGGATTCTGTCAGTGTTTTGATCTGTTCACCATCAACATTGCGTGCAGCAGCAACCACAGCCTCCCAGACACTGTTCAGAGAGGTGTACTGTTTTCCCTCCTTGTAAATCTCACATTTGATGATGGATCACAGCTTCTCAATGGGGTTCAGATCAGGTGAACAAGGAGGCCATGTCATTAGATTTTCATCTTTTATACCCTTTCTTGCCAGCCACGCTGTGGAGTACTTGGATGCGTGTGATGGAGCATTGTCCTGCATGAAAATCATGTTTTTCTTGAAGGATGCAGACTTCTTCCTGTACCACTGCTTGAAGAAGGTGTCTTCCAGAAACTGGCAGTAGGACTGGGAGTTGAGCTTGACTCCATCCTCAACCCGAAAAGGCCCCACAAGCTCATCTTTGATGATACCAGCCCAAACCAGTACTCCACCTCCACCTTGCTGGCGTCTGAGTCGGACTGGAGCTCTCTGCCCTTTACCAATCCAGCCACGGGCCCATCCATCTGGCCCATCAAGACTCACTCTCATTTCATCAGTCCATAAAACCTTAGAAAATCAGTCTTGAGATATTTCTTGGCCCAGTCTTGACGTTTCAGCTTGTGTGTCTTGTTCAGTGGTGGTCGTCTTTCAGCGTTTCTTACCTTGGCCATGTCTCTGAGTATTGCACACCTTGTGCTTTTGGGCACTCCAGTGATGTTGCAGCTCTGAAATATGGCCAAACTGGTGGCAAGTGGCATCTTGGCAGCTGCACGCTTGACTTTTCTCAGTTCATGGGCAGTTATTTTGCGCCTTGGTTTTTCCACACGCTTCTTGCGACCCTGTTGACTATTTTGAATGAAACGCTTGATTGTTCGATGATCACGCTTCAGAAGCTTTGCAATTTTAAGAGTGCTGCATCCCTCTGCAAGATATCTCACTATTTTTGACTTTTCTGAGCCTGTCAAGTCCTTCTTTTGACCCATTTTGCCAAAGGAAAGGAAGTTGCCTAATAATTATGCACACCTGATATAGGGTGTTGATGTCATTAGACCACACCCCTTCTCATTACAGAGATGCATATCACCTAATACGCTTAATTGGTAGTAGGCTTTCGAGCCTATGCAGCTTGGAGTAAGACAACATGCATAAAGAGGATGATGTGGTCAAAATACTCATTTGCCTAATAATTCTGCACTCCCTGTATATTAGCTTTGCAGGGTAGAACTTAAAGGGAACATGTCACGTGGATATTTGATTATAATATAACTAATTATATACAATCATTAAAGAAAAAAATGTGGGGGGTTCATCCCGCACAACCCTATGCAGGTGCACATTGCTATGGCGAAATACAGATACAAACGCAAAAAACAAATGCAATCGCACTCTGCAAACCAGCACTCTGCCCTGCCTCTATGCTGGATGTTGAATAAGGCATTGGTGTACATTTTGGCCAAAGCATAATAAGCCACTCACCACGTCAAGGTCGCCTTCATGAGTGGTCCCTAACACTAGTTCCTACCTGTTATGGGCCATGACAGCCACACAAAGTCCAGGGAGCGCAGGTACAGCATGCACGCCAAGCACACTCTGCTTTTAACCCCGTCCGGTGCCATTCCTGTACCTGCGCTTCCTGGACTTTGTGTGGCTGTCATAGCCCATAACAGGTAGGAACTAGTGTTAGGGACCACTCATGAAGGCGACCTTGACGTGGTGAGTGACTTATTACGCTTTGGCCAAAATGTACACCAATGCCTTATTCAACATCCAGCATAGAGGCAGGGCAGAGTGCTGGTTTGCAGAGTGGGATTGCATGTGTGTTTTTGCGTTTGTATCTGTATTTCGTCATAGCAATGTGCACCTGCATAGGGTTGTGTGGGCTGAACCCCCCACATTTTTTTCTTTGTAGTATATATTGGAGGCGTGGCGATCTCCAAGCAGTCATGCACACCTGACCAGTTAGTCTGCCCTGGAGGCTGGTTTTAAAGTCAGCATAAAACTGAGTCTGCTTATATAGCACCTACCAGTAGCCATTTGGCTCCAGGAGAAGTATATAGTGGGCTCAGCATGCATGTTGGTACTTGCATCCCTGGATCCGAGGAAAGCTGTAATGGCACCGGACGGGGTTAAAAGCAGAGTGTGCTTGGCGTGCATGCTGTACCTGCACTCCCTGGACTTTGTGTGGCTGTCATGGCCCATAACAGGTAGGAACTAGTGTTAGGGACCACTCATGAAGGCGACCTTGACGTGGTGAGTGGCTTATTACGCTTTGGCCAAAATGTACACCAATGCCTTATTCAACATCCAGCATAGAGGCAGGGCAGAGTGCTGGTTTGCAGAGTGCGATTGCATTTGTGTTTTTGCGTTTGTATCTGTTTTTTGCCATAGCAATGTGCACCTGCATAGGCTTGTCCGGGCTGAACCCCCCACATTGTTTTCTTTGTAGTATATATTGGAGGCGTGGCGATCTCCAAGCAGTCATGCACACCTGACCAGTTAGTCTGCCCTGGAGGCTGGTTTTAAAGTCAGTATAAAACTGAGTTTGCTTATATAGCACCTACCAGTAGCCATTTGGCTCCAGGAGAAGTATATAGTGGGCTCAGCATGCATGTTGGTACTTGCATCCCTGGATCCGATGAAAGCTGTAATGGCACCGGACGGAGTTAAAAGCAGAGTGTGCTTGGCGTGCATGCTGTACCTGCGCTCCCTGGACTTTGTGTGGCTGTCATGGCCCATAACAGGTAGGAACTAGTGTTAGGGACCACTCATGAAGGCGACCTTGACGTGGTAAGTGGCTTATTACGCTTTGGCCAAAATGTACACCAATGCCTTATTCAACATCCAGCATAGAGGCAGGGCAGAGTGCTGGTTTTCAGAGTGCGATTGCATTTGTGTTTTTGCATTTATATACAATCATTAACTACTAAAAAGTGCCTTAGATGTATTCACTTACTGGTGTGACAGATGGTTACCTCATAATATACACACAAAGAGGCCACATGCCGTATGCTAATGAGCTGATTTGAGTCCAGTGTGATGTCATCATTATGAGCTGGATTTTTTCAATACAAGATGTTGGCAGATTGACTGGGTCAATTAAAGTAAGTGACCCAGCATTTTGCTGATAGAGTCAGTCATATATTTATGTTGCCCTTAGTTAGGACACCATACAACTGGTGACAGGTTTCCCTTTAAATGACTAATGTAAAAATGTAAAATTATACATTATATAGTACATGACAATTTATTTTTTAAATAAGCTAGAACAAGAGATCTTCACATTCATTGCTCTGATAGATTTATTTCAAGCTGGCAGCTCAGGGGAGTGTCTTTTCTGCATCAGCTCAGGGGGCGTGTACATTTTTTTGCAGCTCTCTCCTTATCACAACTTAGGCGGCAGTTGAAGGAGGAAACTGAGTATATGCAGCCATCTCAGTGAGAAGGGCAAAGAAATAAGAAAAAAAAAAACAGCAGGTGGTGCTATACATATACATTTTATTGAATAACTCAGTGGCTATGCTAATTTTCTATTATATCAAATTACAAAGTATTCAGATCCAGGAGTTGGTTTGAAAACTATGAAATATTTTTCATGGGACAACTCCTTTTATAACTTAATGTTTCATCTGATTGATAGTGCAGTCTTTTTGGATTACCCTCATGTCGTTACTGATCCTTCCCAGAAGTTCATATTGTAGTCCTGCTCAGTAGCTTAAAATTCATAGCATGCTCTAAAATGCTGATCCCTTGAATATTGGTAGACTTTCAGTCTCCTTAGCAAAAATAAAAAATAAAAAATAGCAAATAATGTATATAAGCTTATATTAGTTGTTTTCCCGATTGTATATAACATTATATAAAAAGAAAATGGAATTTTCTTTGAAATAAGGTCACATATGAAAAGCAAGTAAAACTATCTTCCATAAATAAATGTAATACATTGTGGCACCCCCGGGAAGCTTGAATTCATTAAGTTCTACATTCATTATCATTCCACTATCCCAGAGGCCATTGATTTATTCTACTAATAGCTGATTCATTTCCTATTTAAAATTGTGTCCCTACACTGTTTTAAAGAAAGTTTATCCACCTTCAAACTTTTTCAATATATTTCCTTGCTTTAGTATCAGCATTTTTTATTTGAATTTTAAGAAAAAAAAATACTTGCAAAGAAAGAATTGGTTTTGGCAGAAAAACGATGTGAAAGCTATTTCAGTAGCACAAAAACATAGGCATAATCTGATTGGTTGAGTGACATTTCTTTGTAACTAGGTTAGGACGGCTGTTAACCGCTCTTCGGATCTGTTTAAAGATACCTGTCACCGGGATTTTGTGTATAGAGCTGAGGACATGGGTTGCTAGATGGCCGCTAGCACATCCGCAATATCCAGTCCCCATAGCTCTGTGTGCTTTTATTGTGTAAAAAAAACCGATTTGATACATATGCAAATTAACATAAAAGAGTCATATCTTACTTGTGTGACCAGAGAAGAGTCATATTTTTAAGCTCTGACTCATCTCAGGTTAATTTGCATATGTATCAAATCGTTTTTTATACACAATAAAAGCACACAGAGCTATGGGGACTGGGTATTACGGATGTGCTAGTGGCAATCTAGCAACCCATGTCCTCAGCTCTATACAGAAAATCCCGGTGACAGGTTCCCTTTAATAAAGTAAGTAAATTGCTTAGCAACATGATGGCTTATGAAAGGCTTGATTATGTCATTACCATTTGTTGTAGAGAAGGAACTAGTGATATGATCCTGCCTGTGATAAGACATCAGGCTAGGCAGCCTGGCAATAATTCTCAGTGCAGTTACCACCCTATGGATGGTCTGCAGCATAAAGCAACCCTTCCTATTCACAATCTAGCTTGGGTTGCTGTAGGCCAGGCATGCTCAACTTGCTGCCCTCCAGCTGTTGCAAAACTACAACTCCCAGCATGCCTGAACAGCCTACAGCGGGGCATTGTGGGAGTTGTAGTTTTATAACAGCTGGAGGGCTGCAGGTTAAGCATGCCTGGTGTTGGCCATATTTAATAATTCCTAGAAAAATCCATTTAAAGGCTAATATACACCTTTTACTCATTTTGGGCTTAGAATAAATTTTTTCAATTGGCCTTTATAAAAGAAAATGAACCATTGTCTTTGTGCAACATTGAGTTTGTTTAGTAGCATGATTTGAATTTTCTCTCTCTTCTGTCAGGCAGGGAGCTGATGGGCTCCTTATCTCTTATCTCTGACTTTATAAACAATTATTACAGCTCAATTCTTATCGTACTGAAAAGAATGTGGCTTAAATAAGTGTGTATGACCTTTTAGTAATTTAGAGATAAATTTTATTAGACAACCAGCACAAAGTGAAAGTAAGAAGTATGATTCACGCAGCTAGAAAAAGAGTTAACCCTTTGTGACTGAATGGCTTAATATCTTTTTAACAAAGACCAATTGAAAAATGAATTTTAAGCCCAAAATGAGTAAAATGCAATCATAAAAACTCTTTCTAAAATAACTTGAAGATATTAGCAGATCTTAGACTAAAAATATGTTTGTGTATCTGTAAAGAGTACTTACTAGTCGGTGAAGTCATGTGATTATAGCAGACTTGACACTGATTCAAGAAATGTATAGTAGTTTACTACCATGAGTGTGGGATGACAACAATAACTGGGGACCAGGTTGTAGCTCCACATTATCTGTTACATAACAGATAATGGTAACTTTCAGTTAGTCAATTAGGAAGACAGGAGAGGTCTACAGTACATACAGCTGAGTTTTAAAGGGTAGAGGCAGATTTAACAAAATCACAGAAATATAGTGGCAAATATGGGGGAACTGCTCAAATCTCTAACACTGTAGCGTGTTTCTCATTGGGGGAGCAGTCCCACCGCATGTGGACCGCAGCAAACGACCATCCCCAGCAAAATATGCTTACCATGGAGGATGGCGGCGCGGTCCACATGCACCACAAAGGCATCCTGCACAAAACGGAGCATTGTGCGGATGAAAATATAATATAAATCACAGAGAAAATGCACCAAACGGATATGCCACTGACTATACTAGCTAGCCATACAAGCAGATATTAAAAGCTGAGACTTTTGCCAATATATTCCTGTCAGGAACATATCGGAGCCCATAATGCACCACGTCAAGGTCACTCAGCATGGCAAGGGTTCCTACCACTGCGCTAACTATGGTGTGAACACAGTCTGAAGGTGATGAAATCCAGCTCACAGCCAAGCTTCCACACAACCACATAGCAGGACAACTAATGCAATGTGAATAAAGCAAGACTGTAAGCCAGACCCATATCAGACCGTGTGATGGAGGTTACCAGGTGCAAAAGAGAGTGTTTGAATGCCAGGTAAAGGCACATACACTACATATAAAACAAGACACAAACACAGAAATATAGTGGCAAATCTGGGGGAGCTGCTCAACCCCTAACACTGTAGCGTGTTTCTCATTGGGGGAGCAGTCCCACCGCATGTGGACCGCAGCAAACGACCATCCCCAGCAAAAAATGCGTACAATGGAGGATGCCGGCGCGGTCCACATGCACCACAACGGCATCCTACACATGATGGACTCCGATATGTTCCTGACAGGAATATATTGGCAAAAGTCTCAGCTTTTAATATCTGCTTGTATGGCTAGCTAGTATAGTCAGTGGCATATCTGTTTGGTGCATTTTCTCTGTGATTTATATAATTATATTTTCATCCGCACAATGCTCTGTTTTGTGTAGGATGCCTTTGTGGTGCATGTGGACCGTGCCGGCATCCTCCATTGTACGCATTTTTTGCTGGGGATGGTCGTTTGCTGCGGTCCACATGCGGTGGGACTGCTCCCCCAATGAGAAACACGCTACAGTGTTAGGAGTTTGAGCAGTTCCCCCATATTTGCCACTATATGTCTGTGATTTTGTTTTATATGTATTGAATGTGCCTCTACCTGGCATCTAAACATTCTTTTGCACCTGGTAACCTCCATCACACGGTCTGATATGGGTGTGGCTTACGGTCTTGCTGTGTTCACATTGCATTAGTTGTCCTGCTATGCGGTTGTGTGGAAGCTTGGCTGTGAGCTGGATTTCATCACCTTCAGACCGTGTTCACACCATAGTTAGAGCAGTGGTAGGAACCCTTGCCATGCTGAGTGACCTTGACGTGGTGCATGATGGGTTCCGATATGTTCCTGACAGGAATATATTGGCAAAAGTCTCAGCTTTTAATATCTGCTTGTATGGCTAGCTAGTATAGTCAGTGGCATATCCGTTTGGTGCATAGAGGCAGATTTACACTGCATGATTCTTGGGATTATTGGGAACAAACATTTCTATGAACACTCTTTTCTGCCCGTGTGAATGTGCTGCAGATCAACTGATGTAAAACGATCACTCGAGTGAGTTCTTCATTCATGCAGCATACTAAATCATCGTTTCTGGCCACAGATTGTGCTGTGTAAACAGTTGTCTACTGCCCAGAAACAATTGATCTGTATGAGGACAATTGATGGCAGTAGCCATTGCTCCTCCCCATACCCTGGATATTCCTGCATGTATTCCTTCCTGATAGTGATCTACTTGGTCAGGCCATGTAAATACAGCATAAGGGTCTGGACAGATAATAAACATGAGGATCTAATAGCAGCACAAAGTTTTCATGTTTCATGATTTTACTTATACTTTTACATTACCTTTTTCTGCATTTCTTTTACCATATTTAATGGTGTAGTTCTTGTTACATGATCTTGAAGAATGTCTCTACATTGTGAATGTACATCTTCTAAGAGTTTGGATCTCTCTGCCCAGAAGCATTTTGTGCTGTAAAGTTAGCAGTGCAGCCATTTGAAATACAAGTGAACCATGCACTATACTTCACTTTACTATACTTCACACACTTGAGCTTGATTATTTTTTTTATCTCCACGAGCTTTAATTGATTTTTTCATAATCAATAATCTTGTTTTCGCAAATACTGCTTTGTTGATGTAAGTGTCTTCTTTTTCAGTTTCCCCTATTCTCTATATCACTTTATCTCTGGCAATGGAGTTTGCCTTAACCTCAAGTGTTAAGTACCTTGTGACTCAAATGAAGAGCATTGCAGCTCACTCAGCATCACAGTGAATCATACATAGCTCATACTGCTTTTTAGCCAAAATGATTTTACACTGAAAAAAATGAAAGAACATACAGTCGATTTTTTTTATTTTATAAAACTGTAGAACATTTTTTACACTTACACATCAAAAATTAGCAACAAAACATCATTAGGCTGGATCAATCACTAGTAGTTGCAGTTAGCTTATCTTGTTTCTCTTAATATTCCTTTTACTCAAACTAGGATCAAAATATAAAAATGAAAACAAACTTGCCACACTAAAACTAGGGTGAGTGACCCCACATCGGACCATCCCAAGCGAGAACCATCACTCTTGAATTGCTATGTATTATATAGTTAACTATTAGTTTAAATGGGCACTACATTTTATTGTCAATGGATGCTGAACGTGATATGTACTGTTTTCTCCACAATGACAGTGGACCATCAATGTTTTAAGCTACTCATTTAAAGAAGGGGTTGTCCAGATGGGACCACACTTAAGACAAGACTACAGAAAAGAAAGGATTGCTGTTTTGAATTAGCAAGCATTACGTGTTGCAACTATAACACAAGAAAGCTGTTTCTAGAAGAAAAAAGGCATATTTTTTTCTAATCCTGGACAACTTCTTTGAAAACTGCATTATAAGTAGGAATTTATTTTATGAAGGTATTGCTCAGATACAATTTACATAAGACTGGAAATGATCAAATCTTTGTTAATTTTCCAAAATGCATATCATTAAGATTTGCTGCAAATCTTAATAATAGGAATGAGGATCTTTGAGTATCATCGATAACCTTAAAAGGAGAATCTAGTCAAAATGATCTTCTGATGTATCGTCACATTGAATATTCAAATAGAATATTCTGGTGTTTATTTTGGCTCCTTTTGGTTTGGGGGCATCTCGCTTTGGACTCAGAATGTATCCCATCTTTAAAAGTCATGTCGCAGAAACTTGGAAACTATGTAGAAACAGACTGTAGATGTTATTGATTCACAAAGTTAGTTGAAACCAGTGGCATTTCATAAATTTGTTTTTTTTGTGTAAAACAATTAATTGCAAATTAGTGATGCATTACAAACCTGAGAAGCTGAGAGGAAGTCCCTGACCCTCATAATCCATAAACTCGATTCTCTTCGTAAATCTATATTGTTAATAAAATTGGAATTCTGACTTGCATAATAATAATAAACAGGTTTTTAATCGCTGCACTTGAGGTGAAAATGATTTAATGGTGAATCCAACAGAGCAAGCGGAGGCTATAATTACACATTTATAATGCAATGGCAAAACCTTAGACATCTCTAAACATTGTTTTTGAATTTTCATTTTACATTTTGTGTGATAAGGTGGAAAAAAAGCAAATCAAATGTTTGACTTTCTGTACTTAGTGAAACTTGTAAAGGTTGTTATTTAAGGTGAGTGAAATATAAAAAAAAATAACATTTAATTTGGTGGCCATGTTGATTTGCAGGGAAATTCGATCTGAAGCTTTTATTGCCCTGGTGGATTAAGTACATCAACCAGGAGGCGGTTTAAAGGGTTTTTCTAGCGTCATATGAACACCAGTTAATTTCTCTAAAAATGTAAAGATCTACAACTTTGTACAATTTTTATGTATAGGGACATATTAAAAAAAATATCTAGTCCTTACAAGATTAAAATTAAATAAATATAACATCAGATGAACAACAAAATGTCACTGTTTCCTAATTTATAAAAAACAAAAAACAAACAAATGAACAAACAAAAAACCTAACTACACCACATAAATCAGGAATCAGTAGCTTCTAGGACCACCTTCAGCAGCAACAACTTGAAGAAATCATTTTTGTATGACTTTATCAGTCTTTTATATAATTCTGGTGGAATCATTGATTATTTTCTTTTTTTCAGACATTCTGTTGTAGATTTGCTGGTGTTTTTCATTGTCCCACTTCATTTGCGGCCAAGTTTTAGGTATTGGATAGATGGCTTCTTGTTGACTCAATATTGCAAGGTATCCAGGTCCTGTGCTGCAAAACCCAAATCATCACCCTCCACCATCATGCTTGACAGGTGGTATGAAGTATTTGTGCTGATATGCTGTATTCGGTTTTCCCCAACATGGCACTGTGCATTATAGGCAAACAATTTCAGTTTCATCTCATCTGTTCAAAGAATATTGTTCCTAAAGTCTTGTGGTTTGTTTGGATGCAACTTATGTTCAGTGAATCGATGTTAACATTGATGTGGAATTCAATCCGAATTTCAGGAAAAATTTGATTCACCACGAATCCAATTTCCCTGGTGTTTCATGGTCACAAATCAATTTTTCCTGAAATGATGATTAAAAAAAGAAAAAAAAATCACCTCATTCATTTGAGCATAAAGAGGTTGTCACGCCCACCTTGACTAAAGAAACCGCACCAATTCACACGTGCGCTAACATTTGATGTCACCATGTTATCACACTGGACGGGCGTGGTGATGTCATCATGTCAGCACGTGCGACAATTGATGCATTTTCTTCAATTAAGATGGCCGTGACAGCCTCTCCTTGATCAAATGGATATAGTAACATAGTAATATAGTATATAAGTCCGAAAAAATACATTTGTCCATCCAGTTCGGCCTGTTATCCTGCAAGTTGATCCGGAGGAAGGCAAAAAAAAAAAACTGTGAGGTAGAAGTCAATTTTCCCCACTTAAGGGGAAAAAAATTCCTTCCCGACTCCAATCAAGCAATCAGACTAACTCCCTGGATCAACAACCCCTCTCTAGTAGCTTTAGCCTGTAATATTATTACACTCTAGAAATACATCCAGGCCGCTCTTGAACTCTTTTAGAGAACTCACCTTCACCACATCCTCAGGCAGAAAGTTCCATAGTCTCACTGCTCTTACCGTAAAGAATCTTCTATGTTTGAGTACAAACCTTTTTTCCTTCAGACGCAGAGGATGTCCCCTTGTCACAGTCACAGTCCTGGGGATAAATAGATGATGGGAGAGATCTCTGTACTGACCACTGATATATTTATACATAGTTACATAGTTATTAGATCTCCCCTCAGTCGTCTTTTTTCTAAAGTGAATAACCCTAATTTTGATAATCTTTTTGGGTACTGTAGTCCCCCCATTCCAGTTATTACTTTAGTTGCCCTCCACTGTACCCTCTCCAGCTCTGTTATGTCTGCCTTGTTCACAGGAGCCCAGAACTGTACACAGTACTCCATGTGTTGTCTGACTAGTGATTTGTAAAGTGGCAGGACTATGTTCTCATCACGGGCATCTATGCCCCTTCTGATGCAACCCATTATCTTATTGGCCTTGGCAACAGCTGTCTGACACTGTTTTTTACATCTTAGTTTCTTGTTCACAAAAATTCCTTGGTCCTTTTCCATGTCAGTGTTGCCCAGTGTTTTACCATTTAGTGTGTACTGGTGACTTGCATTATTCCTTCCCATGTGCATAACCTTACATTTGTCAGTGTTAAACCTCATTTTCCACTTCTCTGCCGAAGCCTCCAATCTATTCAGATCCCTCTGGAGCAGTATGCTGTCCTTTTCTGTGTCAAATACTTTACATAGTTTAGTGTCATCTGCAAAAATTGATATTTTACTGTTTAAGCCTTCTACAAGATCATTAATAAATATATTGAAGAGAATAAGGCCCAATACTGACCTTTGTGGTACCCCACTACTGACAGTAACCCAATCTGAGTGTGTACCGTTAAAAACCACCCTCTGTTTTCTATCACTGAGCCAGTTACTTACCCACATACAGACATTTTCTCCCAGTCCAAGCATTCTCCTTTTATATACTAACTTTTTATGTGGTACTGAGTCAAATGCTTTGAAGAAGTCCAGAAATATGACATCTATTGATTCGCTGTTGTCAAGTCTAGAACTTACCTCCTCATAGAAACTAATTATATTAGTTTGACATGACCGATCCCTCAAGAAGCCATGCTGAAATGGTGTTAATTGCCTTTTTTCATACTCCAAGATAGCATCTCTTAGAAAACCTTCAAAAAGTTTTCCCACGACAGATGTTAAACTTACCGGCTTATAGTTTATGGGCTTTGTTTATGGACCCTTTTTGAATATTAGCACCACATTTGCTATGCGCCAATCCTGTGGAACACTCCCTGTCAGTATAGAGTCCTTAAATATCAGAAATAAGGGTCTGGCTATGACATTACTTAATTCTCTTAGGAAACAAGGGTGTATGCCATCTGGTCCTGGTGATTTCTTTATTTTAATCTATTTAAGACACCGCTGTACTTCTTCCTGGGTCAGACAGGGCACTTTTAATGGGGAATTAACTTTTACATTCTGCATTTCATCTGACAGTTTATTTTCTTCAGTAAATACAGTGTAGAATTTTTTTTATAGCTTTGCTTTCTCATCATCGCTCTCTGCAACTCCCCCCTCATTACTCTGTAAAGAGCTGATACCTTTAGATTTATACTTTTTACCATTTATATAGTTGAAGAACATTTTAGGGTTAGTTTTACTCTCTTTGGCAATTAAACTCTCGGTCTCTAGTTTGGCTGCTTTTATTTGTTTTTTACATATTTAATTTTTTTCCTTATAGTTTTTCAGTGCTTTCTCGCTACCCTTCTGTTTTAGTGATTTAAATGCTTTCTTTTTGTCATTTATTGCTTTTTTTACAGTTCTATTTATCCACATTGTTTTTTTCTTGTTCCTTAACCTTTTATACCCATAAGGTATGTACCTCTTATAATTAGATTTTAGGATGCTTTTAAAAAATTCCATTTTGTGGCTGTATTTTTATTTTTGAGGACTTGGTCCCAGTTAGTTAGGCCTATGGCTAAATTTTGCTTTTTTAAAGTTTGGTATTTTTGTTCCTCCCTGAAGTAACACTCATTTGAATGACAATTGGAAGGTTATTACTTTATGGTCACTATTTCCGAGGTTTCCCCCGACCTGCACATCTATTGTTCTCTCAGGTCTATTGGTTAATACTAAGTCCAGTATGGCTGTCCCTTTAGTTGGGTCCTGAACCAGTTGGGAAAGGTAATTGTCTTTGGTTATTGCCAAGAACCTGTTTCCTTTATGAGATATACAAGTTTCAGTTTCCCAGTATATATCTGGGTAGTTGAAGTCCCCCATAATAACCACCTCATTATGATCTGCCGCCTCATCTATCTTGTTTAGTAGTAAATTGTTTGTGGACTCTGGTATATTAGGTGGTTTATAATAAACTCCTATTAGTAATTTATTATTGTTTTTGCCTCCATGTATTTTTACCCACAGTGACTCCAAATGTTCATGTCCCTCACTTATATCTTCTCCGACTGTGGGCTTTAGACAGGACTTTACATAAAGGCAGACCCTCCCCCTCTCTGGTTTTGGCGATCCTTTCTAAACAGAGTGTAACACTGTACATAAACCGCCCAATCATAGCTATCATCCAGCCTTGTCTCAGTTATTCCCACTATGTCATAAGCTACTTTCACACTGGCGTTTCTGGGTCCACTTGTGAGGTCTGTTTCAGGGCTCTCACAAGCGGCCTAAACGGATCAGTTCAGCCCCAATGCATTTTGAATGGATAAGGATCTGTTCAGAATGCATCAATTTGTCTGCGTTTGGTCTCCGTTACGTTTTTTACACGGTCACTAAAACGCAGCTTGCAGCGTTTTGGTGACCGTCTGTCTATGCGGATCAAAATGGATCCGTCCTGACTTACAATGTAAGTCAATGGGGACGGATGCGTTTTTCACTGACACATTATGGTGCAATTGAAAACTGATCCGTCCCCCACTGACTTTCAATGTAAGTCAAGACGGATCCGTTTTGACTTAGACTTTTTTTTTATGAATAATGTAAACGGATCCGTTATGAACGGATTCAAGCGTTTGCATTATTGGTGTGGAGACATCCGTGCAGATACAAGACCTATCCGCACCAAATTCGAATGTGAAAGTAGCTATAGTCCTCCTCACACATCACTAATTCCAGTTCACCAGTTTTATTAGTCAGGCTTCTGGCATTAGTATACATACATACATTTAAGAGGTTTATGTATATTTTTTACCCTACACTTTTCCTTCTGAGCTGTTATAGTCCCTCCTTCCATTCCTCCCTGTCCCACTACCTTTCCCCGGTCTCTATCAGCACTATCTTCCCATCCTATAATGTAATTACCCTCCCCAGTTCCTAGTTTAAACACTCCTCCAACCTTCTAGCCATCTTCTCCCCAACACAGATGCCCCTTCCCCATTGAAGTGCAGCCCATCCCTACGATATAAAGAGTTGTGTTAGACGGCACTCCTCTTTCTTTGGTACGGTGCTCAATGGTAATAGAAGTAATATGATAAAGGTAGACCACGGCACTCGTTATTGTATGTTTGAATCAATTGTATTTTTTGTATTTTCATCAGACCATCCAGGAGTAAATAATGTGCAAACTGGCTACACCAGTTCTTGAGCCACTTGTCAACCTCCCCAATCTCCCGCTGCCTTTCTTGTGTGGTTTGTGGTTAAGGTAGTATTTTGGAAAACACTACCTTAGAGGTACTGTCACTACCAGAGCTTTGAGACGTTCTCACAGCTCTGTTTCTCCACCCCTGTGATGATGTCACTACTAGAGCTTGGAGGAGTTCCCTCTGCCCTGTTTCTCCGCCCCTGTGATGAGGTCTTTACTTTCGGTTTCCTTCCTCCCAGCTGTCTCTCCTGTGTTTGATTTCGCTGCCTTTAAATCACCCCTCCTCCTTTGTAGAGGTGCGGATTATACTTTTCATTTGAGCTGTATCTCTCGCTTGAGTAGCTTCACCTGTGTGATATCTTTTCACTGGATCTGTGTTCTGCTGAAGCAAGTACTTCGGATATTGTCTGCTGACTTTGGATCTGTTTTCACTGCAGCCGCAGCTCCGTCAGATAAGTGTTCAGATATTGTGTATTTCTGTTTCTTTGCTGACTGGATCCGAGGCGACCCGGTTCCGTCCATATACTGAGCAGGGCACCGGTGGCCGTGCCCCTTCCACTATTGTAGGGGTTTCAGTGGTCATCAGCCTGAGGTACGCGGGCATGTCTCGATCTACCATATGGATCCGGACATGTGCATAGCAGTTTAGGGAGAGCTTTTAGGGTCTGACAGGGGTCACGCTTTATCCTCCCTAGTTTGGGTCCGGTCAGTTGCTATTTACTGTGTGTTGCTCACTTACAGCTGTGACATTATAATCCGCCCCTCTACAAAGGAGGAGGGGTGATTTAAAGGCAGCGAAATCAAACACAGGAGAGACAGCTGGGAGGAAGGAAACCGAAAGTAAAGACCTCATCACAGGGGCGGAGAAACAGGGCAGAGGGAACTCCTCCAAGCTCTAGTAGTGACATCATCACAGGGGTGGAGAAACAGAGCTTTGAGAACGTCTCAAAGCTCTGGTAGTGACAGGTACTTGCCCTAAGCTTTTAACCAAAATTTTAAGGACGCTCCACCGACATTCCACCTACCTCTAACTTTTCCAGCCCATCCTAGTAATCTGTCAACCCGATCCGCGATGTGTCGAACTCGAGCACCAGGAAGACAACACACCATTCGACAATCCCGGTCTTTGTGACAAATCGCCCTATCTGTACCCCTAATAATTGAGGGTCCCACTACCAGCACCTGTCTGGCCTGCCCTGCTCTCCTGGTCCCCTGCTTTCTGGAGCTGACATTCCCCTGACTGGCAGAGGGTATGTCTGGCTGCAGCAGTGCTTTCCCTGAACTGACATTGCCAACCGTGCAAACTTGTTGGGGTGTGTCAGATCAGGGCTAGTCTCCCTGGCACTCTTCCCTTTACCCTGCTTTTTAACTGTTATCCAGATAGCTACCTCACTTTCCTGAGCCTCTTCGCTACCACCCCCTGCCACATCTATCCCATAGTGTGCTTGCTCAGTGAGCAGCAAACTATTTTCCAAATTGTCAACGCTTCTCAGTGTTGAGATTCGCCCGGTTAGATACTCGCTGTGCGATTCCAAGCAGGCAATTTGCTCACATTTTTAACAAAGATATGCACCCTCAAACGGCTGTTCCAGGACTGCATGCATTAGACAAGTTGTGCACTGGACTGTGCTGTCAATAATGGAACACATACTAAATGGGGATTAAGCAAGAAAAGAGAAAAAAATACAACACAGTGCAGTGATAAGATTAAAACTTTCTGTAGTCTCCTCCTAAAGTCCCAGAATCTGAAGTCACGTAATCTAAAGTCACACACTTAATACAAACACACACTTAAAAATTAAACACGTGAACGTTCACAAACTCAAGTTATTTGCCTGCTTATATATATGCAGATCTCAAGCCAGCCTGCTTTTTTCCCCCTCTGGATTCAAAGGACTGACCTGCCCTTAAGACTGGCTATTTCACTTCTCCTAATAAGGGTTCTTTCACACTAGTGTTTTTCTTTTCCGGCACTGAGTTCCGTCACAGGGGCTCTATACCGAAAAAGAACTGATCAGGCATATCCCCATGCATTCTGAATTGAGAGTGATCCATTCAGGATGCATCAGGATTTCTTCAGTTCAGTCGTTTTGACTGATCAGGCAAAAGATTAAACCGTAGCATGCTATGGTTTTATCTCCGGCGAAAAAAACTGAAGACTTGCCTGAATGCCGGATCCGGCATTTTTACCCCTAGGAATGTATTAGTGATAGATCCGGCATTCAAAATACCGGAATGCTGAAACCGTCCTTCCAGCCTGCGCATGCGTAGACCAGTAAAAATGTGAAAAAAGATACAAGACGGATCCGTATATCCGCATGACAAGCGGAGAGACGGATCCGTTCTTGCAATGCATTTGTGAGACGGATCCGCATCCGGATCCATCTCACAAGTGCTTTCAGTCACATCAAAATCGGCGGATCCGGCGTGCAATTCCGACGACAGAACTGCCTGCCGGATCCCACTGCCGCAGGTGTGAAAGTAGCCTTAGACAACCACACCCTAATTACTCATTTGTTCAACACCCTGAAGAAGGAAGAGAAATTTTTTTTTTAATCACAATATACTCTCATGATGAGGTGAGGTGAGGATGAGGTGAATGTATATATTTTCTTTGTTTTAACACCTGATTAACCCCATGAAAGGCTGAATGTGACTCTCAGATCAGTGTAAAATGTGGCATATGAGAGGTTAAATGATAGGGAGCAGCGTGATTCTAATGGAATGCGTTTCATTATGAAGTAATTTGTAACAAAACATTTGGCAAGTAACCAAACCAAATTTTTTAAAGTTTCACTCATCTCTAGATGTAACTCTCACAAATAGTGATTGATTGAACATCGGCCGGGATGATTAGCGGTGTGCCCCATTCACTTTAATGGCAGGCGAACTTGAAAAACATTCAGGTCATATTTGTAGCCAGCAAACACTTACTAGAAGTACACAAATAGTCCCAAAACATGGACAGTGATATACCAGTGGGGATCATTGGCAAAAGTTCCCACAAAAAATATGTATTTTAATCAGGGGCCATTTTTATGCATCTTAAAGGGAAACTCTCAAAAATGTGCCCTGCCTGAGCCTAAAAGCATTTTATTTCCTATCAGTTTGACGTATAAAAATTTGCAGCACTCCAAGTTTTGTATCCTGCAGTGTCCATTAAAAAAATGCATATGTTAACGTAATTTTTTTTTCTACCATGGAACTGTATGGTGAACAGATGCCACAGTACGGCATCAGTCTGAGGCATCTGTAAACGCATAAACTTTTGGTATGCATTAAATGGATGGCAAAAATAGAAAGGGAACCCAGCCCTAGTGTCAGAATAAGCACCAGTACACAGCGGAACAGCGTGGCGAAGAGGGGATGGGGGTCAGGGATGAAGACTGTGTTTCCCAAGGATCATTTTCTACTGGGAAATAGAGGGCACAGTATAATACACTAGATTAGAATCTATATAATATAAAGATATTAGCTCTACCCCCGAATAATAATGCAATTAGGTGGTCATTTATTATATAGAAATACGTCAATGTTAGGCCTCATGCACACGACCGTTGTGTGCATCCGTGGCCGTTGTGGCGTTTTCAGTTTTTTTTCGCGGACCCATTGACTTTCAATGGGTCCGTGGAAAAATCTGAAAATGCACCGTTTTGCAGCCGAGGCCGTGATCCGTGTATCCTGTCCGTCAAAAAATATGACCTGTCCTATTTTTTTGACGGACAACGGTTCACGGACCCATTCAAGTCAATGGGTCCGTGAAAGAACACGGATGCACACAAGGTTGGCATCCGTGTCCGTGATCCGTGGCCGTAGGTTGCTTTCATACAGACGGATCCGAAGATAGAGATCTCGGAGTATGCAGCAACAGCTGGGACCACCCTCCTTGGGCTGATCTGGGTACTGTCGTCAGTCCATTGGGTGGCGGCCGTTGCTACCTCCTCTTTCTCATCCGATGCCAAGAATGGCTGCGCAATGGTAAGTTCTGGGAATGGATGGGAAAATAATTACTCTGACTAGAGTGGAGGGGCTATTGTGGTGGTGTCTTTGGGGGGTGCACACAGCAGAGAGTGAGGAGGGTACAGATACAGATGATGTGGAAGGTGCAGAAGCAGGAGGCTTAGAGAGCCACTAAACCAACTCTGGTGCACCCTTTGAAGGTATCGCACGCGCCTTCTCCAACTTCCCACTTAGGCTCCGGCCTGGTGCATATTCCCGACCACTACCATCCCTGTGGAACATTCTGCCTCTTCCTCTGCCTGTCATTTTCTAAATGACACTCTGCCTAAGTCCATAGAGAAAAGCAGTATTTGTGGGAGAAGGAATATTGCAGCCCTCAATTAGTATTTAGTGAAAAAAAGGTATATAGCAATAGCAACACTCAATCATTATTTTGTGGAAAAACAGGTATATGGCACCCCTCAATCAGTATTTGTGCATAAACAGGCATATGGCACCCCTCAATCAGTATTTGACGGAAACAGGTATATGGCATCCCTTAATCAGTATTTTGTGGAAGCAGGTGTATTGCAGCTCTCATTCGGTATTTGGTGGAAGAAGGTATATAGCAATAACACCCCTCAATCAGTATTTTGTGTAAAAAGATATATGGCACCCCTCAATCAGTATTTGGCGGAGATAGGTACATAGCACCCCTGAATAAGTATTTTGTGGAAGCAGGTATATGACACCCCTCAATCAGTATTTGGCGGAAACAGGTATATGGCACCCCTGAATCAGTATTTTGTGAAAACAGATGTATTGCAAACTTCAATCAGTATTTGGTGGAAAAAGGTATACAGCAACAACACCCCTCAATCAGTATTTTGTGGAAGAAGGTATATGGCACGTCCCAATAAGTTTTTGGGCGGAGACAGGTACATAGCACCCCTCAATCAGTATTTGGCAGAAACAGGTATATGGCACCCCTGAATCAGTATTTTGTGGAAGCAGTTGTATCGTAGCCTTCAATCGGTATTTGGTGGAAGAAGGTATACAGCAATAGCACCCCTCAATCAGTATTTTGTGGAAGAAGGTATATGGAACTCCCCAATAAATATTTGGCAGAAACAGGTATATAGCACCCCTCAATCAGTATTTGGAGGACACAGGTATATGGCACCCCTGAATCTGAATTTGTCGGAAACAGGTGTATGGCACCCCTGAATCAGTATTTTGTGGAAGCAGGTGTATCACAGCCCTCAATCCGTAGTTGATGGAAAAAGGTATATAGCAATAGCACCCCTCAATCAGTAGTTAGTGGAAGAAGGTATATGGCAACCCTCAATCAGTATTTGGCAGAAAAAGGTATATAGCACCCCTCATTCAGTATTTGGCAGAAACAGGTATATGGCTCCCCTCAATAAGTATTTGGCAGAAACAGGTACATAGCACTCCTCAATCAGTATTTGGAAAAACAGGTATATGACACCCCTCAATTAGAATTTTGTGGAAACAGGTATATGGCACCCCTCAATCAGTATTTTGTGGAAGGAGGTGTATCACAGCCATTAATCAGTATTTAGTGAAAGAAGGTATACAGCAATAGCACCCCTCAATCAGTATTTTGTGGAAGAAGGTATATGGCACTTCCCAATAAGTATTTGGCGGAGACAGGTACATAGAACCCCTCAATTAGTATTTGGCACAAAAAGGTATATAGCACCCCTCATTCAGTATTTGGCGGAAACAGGTATATGGCACCCCTCAGTCAGTATTTTGTGGAAGCAGGTGTATCGCAGCCTTCAATCAGTATTTTGTGGAAGAAGGCATATGGCACCCCCCAATAAATATTTGTCGGAAACAGGTATATAGCACCCATCAATCAGTATTTGGAGGACACAGGTATATGGCACCCCTCAGTCAGTATTTTGTGGAAGCAGGTGTATCGCAGTCCTCAATTAGTATTTGTTGGAAGAAGGTATATATAGCAATAGCACCCCTCAATTAGTATTTTGTGGAAACAGGTATATGACACCCCTGAATCAGTATTTTGTGGAAGCAGGTGTATCACAGCCATTAATCAGTATTTGGTGGAACAAGGTATACAGCAATAGCACCCCTCAATCAGTATTTTGTGGAAGAAGGTATATGGCCCTTCCCAATAAGTATTTGGCGGAGACAGGTACATAGCACCCCTCAATCAGTATTTGGCAGAAAAAGGTATATTGCACCCCTCATTCAGTATTTGGCGGAAACAGGTATATGGCACCTCTCAATCAGTATTTTGTGGAAGTCGGTATATAGAACACCTGAATCAATATTTGGCGAAAGCAGGTATGTCGCACCCTTCAAAGAGTATTTTGGGGGAGACGGTGTATTGCAGGCCTCAAGCAATATTTGGTGGAAACAGGTATATCACACCCCTTAATCAGTATTTTGTGGAAGCAGTTATATAGAACCCCTTAATCAATACTTTGTAGAAGCAGGTATATCGCAACCCTCAATCAGTATTTTGTGGAAGCCGGTGTATCGTAGGCCTCAATCAATATTTTGTTGAAGCAGGTATATTGCACCCCTCAATCAGTATTTTGTGGAAACAGGTATATAGAACCCCTGAATCAATATTTGGTGGAAGCAGATATATTGCACCCCTCAATCAGTATTTTGCAGAAGCAGGTATATAGAACCCCTTAATCAGTATTTTGTAAAATCTGGTATATCGCACCCCTCAATTAGTATTTTGTGGAAACAGGTATATAGATATATCCTGAATCAATATTTGGTGGAAGCAGGTATATTGCACCCCTCAATCAGTATTTTTCTGCAAGCCGGTGTATCACAGGCCTCAATCAATTTTGGTGGAAGCAGGTATATCACACCCCTTAATCAGTATTTTGTGGGAGCAGCTATATAGAATCCCATAATCAATATTTTGTAGAAGCGGGTATATCGTACCCCACAATCAGTATTTTGTGGAAACAGGTATAAAGAACCCCTAAATCATTATTTGGTGGAAGCAGGTATATCACACCCCTCAATCAGTATATTGTGGAAGCCGGTGTATTGTAGGCCTCAATCAATATTTTGTGGAAGGGAAGCAGATATATCGCACCCCTCAATCAGTATTTTGTGGAAGCAGGCATATAAAACCCCTTAATCAGTATTTTGTAGAAGCAGGTATATCGCACTTCTCAATCAGTATTTTGTGGAAGCCGGTATATAGAACACCTGAATCAATATTTGGTGAAAGCAGGTATGTCGCACCCTTCAAAGAGTATTTTGGAGAAGCCGGTGTATTGCAGGCCTCAATCAATATTTGGTGGAAACAGGTATATCACACCCCTTAATCAGTATTTTGTAGAAGCAGGTATATAGAACCTCTTAATCAATACTTTGTAGAAGCAGGTATATCGCACCCCTCAATCAGTATTTTGTGGAAGCCGGTGTATCGTAGGCCTCAATCAATATTTTGTTGAAGCAGGTATATTGCACCCCTCAATCAGTATTTTGTGGAAACAGGTATATAGAACCCCTGAATCAATATTTGGTGGAAGCAGATATATTGCACCCCTCAATCAGTATTTTGTGGATGCAGGCATCTAAAACCCCTTAATCAGTATTTTGTAGAAACAGGGGTATCGCACTTCTCAATCAGTATTTTGTGGAAGCCGGTATATAGAACACCTAAATCAATATTTGGTGAAAGCAGGTATGTCACACCCTTCAAAAAGTATTTTGGGGAAGCCGGTGTATTGCAGGCCTCAATCAATATTTGGTGGAAACAGGTATATCGCACCACTTAATCAGTATTTTGTGGAAGCAGGTATATAGAACCCCTTAATCAATACTTTGTAGAAGCAGGTATATCCCACCCCTCAATCAGTATTTTCTGGAAACAGGTATATAGAACACCTTAATAAATATTTTGTAGAAGCAGGTATATTGCACCCCTCAATCAGTATTTTGTGGAAACAGGTATATAGAACCCCTGAATCAATATTTGGTGGAAGCAGGTATATCGCACCTCTCAATCAGTATTTTGTGGAAACAGGTATATAGAACACCTTAATAAATATTTTGTAGAAGCAGGTATATTGCACCCCTCAATCAGTATTTTGTGGAAACAGGTATATAGAACCCCTGAATCAATATTTGGTGGAAGCAGGTATATTGCACCCCTCAATCAGTATTTTGTGGAAGCAGGTATATAGATCCCCTTAATCAGTATTTTGTAAAAGCTGGTATATCGCACCCCTCAATCAGTATTTTGTGGAAACAGGTATATAGATGTCCTGAATTAATATTTGGTGGAAGCAGGTATATTGCACCCCTCAATCAGTATTTTGTGGCAGCCAGTGTGTCGCAGGCCTCAATCAATATTTGGTGGAAGAAGGTATATCGCACACCTCAATCAGTATTTTGTGGAAGCAGGAATATAGAACCTCCTAATCAGTATTTTGTAGAAGCAGGTATATCACACCCTTCAATCAGTATTTTGTGGAAACAGCTATATAGAACTCCTGAATCCATTTTTGGTGGAAGCAGCTATATCGCACCCCTCAATCAGTATTTTGTGGAAGCTGGTATATCAAACCTCTTCATCAGTATTTTGTGGAAGCAGGTATATAGCACACAGCAGCACGCACCAGAGGGAGTCTCCAGCCATCTGGCCACTCTTGCTGTTGGCGTCCCTAAGACTTTAGAAAGGAGTTAAAAACTCCAAAACGCGTTGTCCACTGAATATAATAAATAGCATCTATACCTAAAGTCTCTGAATCAAGGTCGTCTCTGTGCGCCAAAGAGGTACCCGTATACTAGCACACTTCCTCAACAGTCTTCAGGAGGTTTGGCAACTCCATCCAAAAGGATTGAACGGGTACCGGCAGCACCGACCCCCCCTCTCGTGTGTCTGCCCTTACAGATGTTGTGCCCACACACGCACAACACCAAAAGGTGAGCGTACTTCATCGACTTCGCTAAGCTGATTATCGTTGGTTACTACCCTATGAGCGACTCTCCCTATTCTCTCTCTTGTCATAGTTGCTATATATCTGCGGTGTCGCAGCAGAATTGCACACAACTGCTGCACTATACAAATGCACTATAATATACTTTCTATGTTAGAAAGTATATTATAGGTATATTACACCTGTCAATCAGTTTTTTTTGTGGCAACAGATATATCACACCAGTTGCAATTAGTTATTCCAATAGCATTTGTCCCTCTATATAGCTGCGGTATCGCAGCAGAACTGCACACAACTCCTGCACAATACAAGTGCACTATAATATACTTTCTATGTTAGAAAGTATATCATAAGTATATCACACCCCTCAGTATAAGAACACCTATCGATAGCACACCTATACCATTCCTTAAAAGGACTTTTATGGCCCTATTAGCTAGTGTTTAGTGCTCCTAACAGTCTGCCCCTGCTCCACAAAGCATCCTCTTCCTACACTGGCAAAACTCAGAATGTAAAATGTCTGCCATATCGGGTTCTGCGATAGGGTGGGGGGGTGTCCATGTGCTGAAACGTCTCAATTGGCTGTCCTGTCCCACCTGATGGGTGTTTCATGGGTCAAAGTTTGGCACAATGCAAAAGGATATGGCGCAGGCGTACATCGCCATATGTTTGCATGTTCGGCGAATTACGAACAAACAAAGTTCGCCACAAAATGACCGCAGGGCGAACCGCAAGGCCATCTTTAGTAACAAATGCTTTAAATAAATGGTGATGTGAACCTGGCCTTACTTTATACTTCTCCCTCATATTTTGACATTCTTTCTAAAACCTTAATCAAGTTGTTTCCCAAACTATGTCTATATTAGACTCAATATTTTGATGCATTTTCTGAACTGTGTATATGCTCACATCTCCTGGGGATTCTTACCGTCCTTTCACTGCCACCTTTTTTTTCCACTTTCTGGTTTCTTGAACTTGTTGATCTGAAGGTCTTGTTTGCTCAAAGGAGAGACAGCTGAGGAAGAGGTTCCTGTCATGATTAAAAGCCTGTCAAAGTTGCTTTCTGCTCTTCTTTTCCCTTTTTTGTGAAAGAAGTTCCCAAGGAAACCAAGTATCATGCTTTTTAAATAAAAATATTTAAATCACTAAATTTCAATATAGAAGTTCAGACAGGCTCCGAAATGACAACTACTTTTGGTTAAAAAAAATCTTTATTTTGAAATGTATAGAAAGAAGTTGTGGCCTTTTAGACATATCAGAAGCTGTAGTCAGTGGGATGACCTTTAGACAGATGGAGTGAATATTCGGAAGACTTTTACTGGATTGTTAAAATTATGCTGATGCCCCTTAAACGTACTGTATTTCAGCAGACTACAGGGCTCTTTCTAGTATAACAGTTGTTTTGAAATGTAGAAATAAAAAAGTAAATAAAAAAAATCATATTGGAGTAAGAAATGCTGTATTAATACCCCATTTTCTCATATTACACCTACAAACTAAAAAATGGTATTTCATGTGATACACTAACACAAAGTATCAAGTATGTGTGAAGTGAAAAGAAAATTATACATCGGTTTCAAAAAAATTCATAAATAATAATCTGAAAACTGTGACATGCATTTACAGTGCTGCCCATAATTATTCATACCCCTGGCAAATTTAGACTTAAAGTTACTTTTATTCAACCAGTAAGTAATTTTTTGACGGGAAATGACATAGGTGTCTCCCAAAAGATAATAAGACGATGTACAAGAAGCATTATTGTGGGGAAAAAAAACATTTCTCTACTTTTATTAACATTTGAGCAAAAAGTGTCCAGTCCAAAATTATTCATACTCTTCTCAATAATCAAAAGAAAAGCCTTTATTGGCTATTACAGCAATCAAACACTTCCTATAATTTCAGACCAGCTTTTTGCATGTCTCCACAGGTATTTTTGCCCATTCATCTTTAGAAATGAGCTCCAAATCTTTCAGGTTGGAGGGTCTTCTTGCCATCACCCTGATCTTTAGCTCTCTCCACAGATTCTCAATTGGATTCAAGTCTGGACTCTGGCTGGGCCACTCCAAAACGTTAATGTTGTCTGCTAACCATTTCTTCACCACTTTTGCTGTGTGTTTTGGGTCATTGTCATGCTGAAATGTCCTCTGGTGCCCAAGGCCAAGTTTCTCTGCAGACTGCCTGATGTTGTCATTAAGAATCCTCATGTATTGCTCTTTTTTCATGGTGCCGTTTTCTGTGATTAGGTTCCCTGTTCCATTGGCTGAAAAACACCCCCAAAGCATTAGGTTCCCACCACCATGTTTGACAGTGAGGATGGTGTTTTTTGGGTTGAAGGCTTCTCCTTTTTTACGCCAAATTAGGGAAACATCATTGTGACCAAACAATTCAATTTTTGTTTCATCTGACCATAACACAGAAGACCATAAGTCTTCTTTGTCCAGAAGAGCTTTTGCAAAGACCAAGCTAGCTTTTGTGTGCCTTAGGCCTCATGCACACGACCGTTGTGTGCACCCGTGCCCGTTGTGCCGTTAGACGTTTTTTTCTGCGGCTCCATTGACTTTCAATGGGGCCGTTGAAAACTCGGCTTGTGCACCGTTTTTACACCGCGCCCGTGACCCGTGTTTCGAGGCCGTGAAAAAAATATAACCTGTCCTATTTTTTTCACGGCTAACGGATCGCGGCCCCATTGAAGTCAATGGGGCCGTTAAAAACACGTTTGCACACCCGTTTGACACCCGCGTCCGCGCCCGTTTTATTTATTTCATTTGCCATGGGCACTCTGTCTGGCAAAAGTTGTGGCAATAAATTTGAAAAAAAAAAGGTACAGGAAGTTTAGGGTCACAGATTATGCTAATTTCTAGCCACCTGTGTCTGGAAGCTTCTCTGTGTGGTGAGGCAGCCATTAATTTTCACTGAGAAAATGCCAAGGTGGAATGTGGAAAAGCTCATCACCCTGGTCCAGGAGAGGCCAGAAATTTGGGATACCCGCAGCAATATATATCTGGATCGTACCAGAAAGGATGCTGCGTGGGAGCAGGTGGCCCGTAGCCTACGAAAGAACGATTGGGCCAAAGCTGATAGCAGAGGCCGTGCGGACTTAGGTAAGTGTGAGCAATGTAGTTGTGCTGTGCGTGCCCACTGGATGGCAACCAGATTTTATTTTTAACCCTGAGTTCCCAATAGTGTTTTCTGTGCAGTTCAGCTTCATTTGCCATAAAGGGCCGCACATGCTTTGTTAAAGTGACGTCTATTACATTCCATACAACACCATTTCTAAGTGTAAATGGCTGTCACTCCCTTTGCTCCAGCATACAGTTCTCATGTTTCTAATCACATGTTTGTGCCCTTTTTGTCACAGACACATGTCCTTGTATTTGAGCATCTTAGAGTTGTGACCGACACTTTATTTTTAAAAGTTAGGGCCACAAGGCTTACACGACTAGTATCCTCCATCTTGTTCGTCTGCATTAGTATCCAGACACCTGCTGGACTGTACCATGTGCTGTTTATTCGGTCCTTTTTTTTTGGTACCTTGTTATTCCCGATTTGCTCCCTTTTTTGTAAAATGTCATTTTATGCTGGTTTCTTTGGATCCTTTGTAATATTTTTTTTGTTTTTTTGCTTCATTATGAACAGTGAAACAAACCAAGACTCGCTGGGCCAGTTGCCGGGACCAATTTCGGCGAGAGGTCTCCAGCAAGGGCCGTAGTGGAGAGGGTCCCTCCCGGAAGAGGCCATACATATATACTGCCCAGTTGCAGTTTCTCAGACCCGTAATGGACTTGAGGCCGTAAGTAAATTATGATTTGTTGATCCATTTCTCATTGTGCTTAATCTTTCAATTGTGTATGCCTCAGCTAATGTGTACACGAAAGTAATGGCTTCATTTCTGTTGTACTATTGAAGGCATCTACTTTCTGTGGGGCAGCCATGTACAAAATGTCACAATCCCACATTTTTTGAAGGCACACGCCAAGCATGCCTGAATACCTGTAAGTTAACCAGTCCTGCTTGGAGTTGTCGTTGTGCATCAGATGGTGGGCATCAGTTTGCACATGCCTGGGGTTGGTTGTGTCCATCACTTTATGTGAAAGGTTGCCCCCATTCAAACCCGCTGCTGAGTTGTATGATGAGACGACACGTGTAGTGCGCATATAGCACCCCCCTCTCTGTTTGGTTCCTGCTGCATCAATTTTGGGCAGGTCCCAGAACATAGATGTTTTTAATATTGAAAGGATTTCACAAACGACAAGCCACGTGCGCTCCGCACGCATTATCTCATCATACAGATGTTCTGCGTGTTTGCCTCCTGTTGGTCTTATACCACAATAATCTTTGGAACTTTTCATAGGGATAGGTCATTTATACCTCAAAAGGTGCATGTCTCCCATTTTAATGCAAGTCCAGATTAGTATATCAGTTTTGACATTAGCGGGTGCTTTTATAGTTCCCATATAGATTCCTTTTTTTTACTGACATGTCGGAATTTGATCCCCATTTGGTATTGGCCACGTCATTCACATTGCTTTCAATGTATGGCACCGGGACCAACATTGATTCCTTGGTTTGTTTGTGTTCAATGAAAAAAAAAACAGAATCCAATGATGTTCCTTCTAGGCTTGACCACCCGTCTCTGAATGACTGCTCTCATCATGCACATTTGTGGCCCAGTACATGTTATTATTTTGCTGGAAAATAAGTTCGACCAGTTAGACCCGACCTCTTGTATGTTGGTATGGTTGAAGCAGGCCACATACTGGTGAGATGGCGTCAATATCCGCACTGGTTTGGTGCCTGGAATGAATATTCCTCTTCTTTCGCTGGACTGCTTCAACCATCAAACCATGTTTTACCATTACATTACCATTTGCGCTTTACCAGTTGTGACCCATCTTGCCCTATATATTGTAAATACATTTGGAATTGCACTGTTCACATAGATGCATGTGTTTATTGCATATTCTCTTTCATTATGTTGTTTCGAGCCACTCCATATGTATAGTGTCTGTATACAGCTGATCACACCTAATATCACTGTTTATTTTCGGTTAAATTTAAAAAGAGATATCTAATTGAGTTTTTACATGTCTTTGAAAAACAGTACTGTGGACAGTCTGGAACCCTCTGGGGAGTCGTCTTCTGATGGAAGTGAAACCCCAGCTGCTTTTTCCCCTGCAATTAGTCCGGAACCGACGCCAGCAGAGGAGCCGGAGGAGTCGTCACAGGGCCAGCACCAACAACAGCCCAGTCCAGCCCGTGTCAGGCAGCCGCACCGAAGACGCCCCCGCCAAGTCCCTCCCTCCACCTCTGTGCCAGAGAGTCGGGAGGTTATTGACGCACGCGTCATTGATTTTCTGGCACAGAGGCGGAGTGACGGAGTGGAGGAGAAGATGCTTCGCGGATTGGCGCCCCTTCTGAAAAAAGTGCCGGAACCTGACCACAATGCATGCGTGGCTTCTATTGCGGTGGTCATGAAAATGTTCGCCATCCCAAATCATGGGGACATCCTGGGCCGTTTGAACAACTGGATGGTGGATCTTGAAAATGAGGGGCAACCCCAAGTGGCCGGCCAATTTGGACGGGAAAGGCAACCAACTCAGGCGCCTTCTTTTGCCCCACACCCCCAGTACGGGCCACCCCATGGCCATTTGCAAGGGGCATCACAGGCCATTTTCCAGGGCAGTTTGCCCACTGTCCCACAACAGCAGGCTCAAGGAAGGCCACGGTCCTCCTTTCCGGCAGGGTCTTTCACCCAGGACCTCTTTGAGTTATGATTTTCTTTTTTGGGGGGGTGGTTTTTCTGTTTCAATTTGGTTGGTTGTGTTTATTTGCCCAAAATATTGATTATAACCTGTTTTGGTGCTGAATATTTTTGAAAAAAGTTATTTTGTGCACTAAAAATGTGTCTGGTTTTATTTTCTAACATTCCACAAACCATTAACCTTATCATTTGGTCTATCATGCCTAAAAACACACACACAATATCTACAAATGCAACACTTTATTAAGATGCACCGCACCTTTAAATTTATTAACTTTCAACATGAGGTATTAGAAAATTTTATGGACCAAATACTCGAAGTTTAACGATGAAATAGTCTAACTAAATTTAGACCAAAACATCATTTAAATTTAATGTGTAGATTAAATAAAATATGCGATGTCCACAAAATCTCAGCCCGCAAGCCCACGTCAAGGGTCCTCATTACCTTGCGAGTCCCTACACTCCACTAATACAATAAATTCAAGTAATCTATCTAGAAAATAACAAAAAACTAACGAGCCCAGAAGATTTCAAAAACTGCCACGAATAGCGTCCCTCTGCCATGGCAAGGACCCCTCTGGGCTGTGAAAGTAGTCTGCAAAGAGTTCACAAACTGCAATGCCTGCAGTCCCTGGTCATCTATGCAGGGTCCTTTCCAAGCCCAAATCTGAAGACGTTGGAAGATCTTCCAAGTCTACAGAAGAGGAAGCCTCGTGAATCCTGGTGAAGTTGTGCAGAACAACACAAGCTTGAATCACCAGGGTAGCATTCTCCGGATCCATCTGTATGGATGACAAGAACACCCTCCACTTGCTAGAGAGTATCCCGAAAGCGCACTCCACATACCGACGGGCACGAGTCAACCGGTAGTTGAAGATACGCCTCCTGACATCCAAACCACGCTTTGGAAAGGGCCGCATAACATGTGGAGTCAATGCAAACCCTTCATCCGCCACGATGACAAATGGAGCCGGCGGACGGGCATATCCGGGCAGTGTTCTGGACTCGGGCAGGGCAAGCTGGTTGGCAAGAAGCCGCTCACCCATTCTAGAAGCACTAAAGATGCGAGCATCCGCAGTGCTTCCATAGGACCCAATATCTACCATTATAAACCGGTAGTTACTGTCAGCAACAGCCATCAGCACTACCGAGAAAAACTGTTTATAATTGAAGAAACGGCTCCCTGAGTGTGGCGGCTTCTTCACACGGATGTGCTTGCCATCCATTGCCCCGATGCAGTTTGGGAACTGCGCTGAATTTTGAAAGCCCTCAGCGATCCGAAGCCAATCGTCCACCTTGGGTTGCGGCATCACCGTCTCTCGGAGCTGCTGCAAGATGACCTGGCAAGTGTGTCGAACAATTCTCGAGATCGTGGAGGTTCCTAATAGAAACTCGAAATGCAGGGATGCAGAGATTTTACGGTGTTCACCTGAGGGGTTAGGTCATGTGATATTTTTATCGAGCAGGTTATTACGGATGCGGCGATACCTAATATGTATCCTTTTTTTATTTATTTCACTTTAACACAATAATAGCATATAAGAACTATCGTTTTTTTTTATTTTTTGAGCGATCTTCTTATGTAGGGTCTCATTTTTTGCGGGATGAGGTGACGGTTTTATTGGTATCATTTTGTTTGATATACACCTTTTTGATTGCTTGGTGTTGCACTTTTTGTTATGTAAGGTGACAAAAATGGCTTTTTTTTTACAGTTTTTATTTTATTTATTTTATGGTGTTTATCGGACGGAGTCTATCATGTGATATATTTATAGAGATGGTCGTTATGGACGCGGTGACACCTAATATGTGCTCTTGCATTTCAAAGTATAATACTATCAGATGTCCTGTAGGTGGCAACAGTGGACGCTTTTGCAAAGCATCCGGTTGCCATGGCAACTATCGGGCGCTGCCATCACAGCGCGGCAGCCCCGATGGTTTGATGGTTGAGAGAGGGAGCCCCCTCCCTCTATTAACCCCATGGATGTCGCATCTAAGGGGTTACAGCAGAGTGTCAGCATAGAGCTGACACTCGCTGCTGATGGAGGCGGCTCAGGAATGGAGCTGCCGTTATCAAACACAGCAGGGCGACCGCACCGCAAGGGGGCAGCGCTGGAAAGGGGAGGGGGATTTAGCTATAATAGCTGCCTGCAATCAATGCATTGCCTGTGCTGTTCATAGCCAGGGCCGGTGCTATAATAAGGCAGACCAAGCGGCTGCCTTAGGGCGCAGAGATGGGGGGGCGGAAAAAATGTAAAAATTTTTTTTAAATACCCTGTATTTTTCGCCCCTGGGTTTTATGGGGCGAATACTAATGAAGCGTTTCATTAGTACCGGAGGACCGGGAATCGGTGAAGGATCTGTACTCACCGCTTCCTGGTCCTCTGCTCGGCTGTCTGCTGTAAAGGGCTGCGCACCATGTGACCTCACTGTACGCAGCCTTCACAGCTGACAGCCGAGAACCAGGAAGAAGAGAGAGAGCACTGGTGGTGAGGAGCGGCGGCGTCCAGGAGCAGGAGAGGTAAATTATTTTATTTTATTTGCGCTGATTGCTGACATGGAAGGGCATGATTGATGACGGGCATGATGGCTGACATGGGGGCATGATGGCTGACATGGGGGCATGATGACTGACATGGGGGCATGATGACTGACATGGGGGCTGAAGGCTGACATGGGGGCTGATGGCTGACATGGGGGGCTGATCTGAGGCATTGGGGGTCTGGTTAACATTGGGGGTCTGATTGCTGGTCTGACCTGAGGTACAATGGAAAATATTTTTTTCTTATTATCCTCCTCTAAAACTTAGGTGCGTCTTATGGGCCGGTGCGTCTTAGAGGGTGAAAAATACTGTTCTCAAACCAGCGATTGTCTGAAGCAGAGAGAAGTTACCAGGACCACACAGAGGAGAAGCCAGATGCTGCAGACGGGACCAGGGCCAGGTGAGCTGCGAGGAGGGTGCCAAAATGTAGCTTTGCTTGTGTTGGCAAAAATCCTTGCACCGGCCCTGTTCATAGCATGCTCTGCGCTGATGAATGGCGGGAGAAAGTCTAAGCTTACTGAGTGTTTCCTCTGGCACTCGTGCCATAGGTTCGCGACCACTGCATTTGGCTGTAAAGGTGGCAGCTTAACCACCTCCCGACCGCCTAACGCAGGATTGCGTTCTGAAGGCGGCCGGGCTATTCCTCCTGGACGCGCCGGCGCGTTATCTCGGGAGAGGCGAGATTTCCTGTGAACACGCGCACACAGGAGCACATGTTCACAAGATCGGGAGGTAAACGAGTGGATCTACAGCCTGCCAGCGGCGATCATTCGCTGGCAGGCTGTAGATGCGATTTTTTTAACCCCAAAAAGGTATATTAGACGCTGTTTTGATAACAGCGTCTAATATACCTGCTACCTGGTCCTCTGGTGGTCCCTTTTGCTTGGATCGACCACCAAAGGACACAGGCAGCTCTGTAAGTAGCACCAAACACCACTACACTACACCCCCCCTGTCACTTATTAACCCCTTATTACCCCTGATCACCCCATATAGACTCCCTGATCACCCCCCTGTCATTGATCACCCCCCTGTAAGGCTCCATTCAGACGTCCGTATGTGTTTTGCGGATCCACGGATCCGCAAAACACATACGGACGTCTGAATGGAGTCTTACAGGGGGGTGATCACCCCATATGGACTCCCTGATCACCCCCCTGTCATTGATCACCCCCCTGTAAGGCTCCATTCAGACGTCCATATGTGTTTTGCGGATCCGCGGATCCGCAAAACACGGACACCGACAATGTGCTTTCCACATTTTGCGGATCCACACATTGCCAGAACTATATAGAAAATGCCTTTTTTTGTCTGCAATTGCGGACAAACACCATAAAATCGCTGCGGCGCTATAAAAAGATCACTTTTGAGGGGCATGGCGAGTTCATAGAAGATTTTTTTATTTTTATTTTTTTCTTACAAAGTCTCATATTCCACTAACTTGTGACAAAAAATAAAATCTCACATGTACTCACCATACCCCTCACGGGATCCAAATGCGTAAATTTTTTTAGACATTTATATTCCAGACTTTTTCTCACGCTTTAGGGCCCCTAAAATGCCAGGGCAGTATAAATACACAAATGACCCCATTTCAGAAAGTAGACACCCCAAGGTATTCGCTGAGGGGCATGGCGAGTTCATAGAAGATTGAACTTTTTGTCACAAGTTAGCGGAAAGAGAGACTTTGTGAGAAAAAAAAAAAACAATTTCCGCAAACTCATGCCCAAAAAAAAAAAATTCTATGAACTCGCCACACCCCTCACGGAATACCTTGGTGTATCTTCTTTCCAAAATGGGGTCACTTGTGGGGTATTTCTACTGCCCTGGCATTTTAGGGGCCCTAAAGCGTGAGAAGAAGTCTGGAATCCAAATGCCTAAAAATTCCCTCCTAAAAGGTACTCATTGGAATTTGGGCCGCTTTGCGCACCTAGGCTGCAAAAAAGTGTCACACATGTGGTATCACCGTACTCAGGAGAAGTAGGGCAATGTGTTTTGGGGTGTATTTTTACATATACCCATGCTGGGTGAGAGAAATAACTCTGTCAAATGACAACTATGTATAAAAAAATGGGAAAAGATGTCTTTTAGAGAGATATTTCTCTCACCCAGCATGGGTATATGTAAAGAGACACCCCAAAACACATTGCCCTACTTCTCCTGAGTACGGCGACACCAATTGTATGACACTTTTTTGCGGCCAAGATGCGCAAAGGGGCCCAAATTCCAATGAGTACTTTCACGATTTCACAGGGCATTTTTACGCATTTGGATTCCAAACTACTTCTCATGCTTTTGGGCCCCTAAAATGCCAGGGCAGTTTTAATACCCCATATGTGACCCCATTTTGGAAAGAAGACACCCCAAGGTATTCTGTGAGGGGTATGGTGAGTTCATGTAAAATTTTATTTTTTGTCACAAGTTAGTGGAATATGAGACTTTGTAAGAAAAAAAAAAGAAAAAAATCATTTTCCGCTAACTTGTGACAAAAAATAAAAACTTCCATGAACTCACTATGCCCATCAGCGAATACCTTAGGGTGTCTACTTTCCGAAATGGGGTCATTTGTGGGGTGTTTCTACTGTCTGGGCATTGTAGAACCTCAGGAAACATGACAGGTGCTCAGAAAGTCAGAGCTGCTTCAAAATGCGGAAATTCACATTTTTGTACCATAGTTTGTAAACGCTATAACTTTTACCCAAACCAATAAATATACACTTATTGCATTTTTTTTTTATCAAAGACATGTAGAACAATAAATTTAGAGAAAATTTTATATAGAAATGTAGTTTTATTTGAAAAATTTTACAACCGAAAGTGAAATTTTTTGCAAAAATGTCGGTCAATTTCGATTAATATCGATTAAAAAAGTAAAAATGTCAGCAGCAATGAAATACCACCAAATGAAAGCTCTATTAGTGAGAAGAAAAGGAGGTAAAATTAATTTGGGTGGTAAGTTGTATGACCGAGCAATAAACCGTGAAAGTAGTGTAGTGCAGAATTGTAAAAAGTGGTCTGGTCATTAAGGGGGTTTAAGCTAGGGGAGCTGAGGTGGTTAAATACCCAAAAAGATACCTGTTGCTTCAATCTCCTCTGTCTGTTATCAGCTGACATTTGTTCAGTGGGAAATTATAGAGATTGTATGGTCAGATTTACTATTATGTGTTTGAAAGTAGTGTCTGGAAATGCTATTGTTTGGGTAGTTAATCAATTTGTTTCATCTGTGCTTGTTCAAACAACAATAAAATGGTTATGTGGTCTGGCCAATGTATTAAAGATTGCATGTTCCTTGGAGTAAATTGATGACATAATCAGAATTACAGTTAACCAATAGTGTTGAGCGCGAATATTCGAATAGCGAATTTTAATCGAGAATATCTGCACTTCGAGAATTTGCAAACGTTTAGA
Source organism: Bufo gargarizans (assembly GCF_014858855.1). Classification (NCBI taxonomy): domain Eukaryota; kingdom Metazoa; phylum Chordata; class Amphibia; order Anura; family Bufonidae; genus Bufo; species Bufo gargarizans. Next base: position 537,465,406 of record NC_058081.1, read on the forward strand.
ATATAGCGCTATATATTCGTAAAATCGAATATTCCTTTTTTTTTTTTTTTTTTTTAACAGAGTACACATCTACTGATCATCTCTCCCTTCTTCTAGCTTGTGGGCCAATGAGAAGGCTTTGTCACAGCTTAGCAACATCCTTAGCAACCAATAGAAAAGTTATTGCGAATTTGAATATTGCCCCTGCCGTTCATCACTATTCACCAAGGTCTTCAGGAAGAAGTCACCTGTTACCGTTGATAATAAGGATTTTTTTCAGTATGGTACGGTTTGGCAACAGAGACACAGTTTGAAACCAAATCTGTAGAACCCAGTGATGGTGGCATGAGAATATAATGGTTTGGTGGCTAGGTAGTCTATGTAAATGATGGGGGGCTAGAATGTTGTCCAAATTGATAGAATGAATGTAGTTAATTTTATAGGCAGTCAGAATATCTTTGCCTAGGAGGTTATCACTGTTCAGCAAGTGCCAGTGGCATTGGAGATAGAGACGGCCTTGCGGTTCGCCCGGCGGTCGATTCGTGGCGAACTTTGCTTGCTCGCGGTTCGCCGAACGGGCGAACATATGGCGTTGTCCGCCGGCACCATATTATTTTACATTGTGAAGAACTTTGACCCATCCTTTAGGTGGTACAGGACAGCCAATTGAGACGTTTCAGCACATGGACATACCCCATACCTTATATATAAACCCGATCTGGCCACCATTTTACATTGCTGTGTGGAGCAGGGACAGACTGTTAGGGACACCAAAAGCTAGCTAATAGGACCACAATAGGACCACAAAAGTCCTTTTAAGGACTGGTATAGGTGTGCTATAGATAGGTGTGACTTACTGAGGGGTGTAATATACTTATAATATACTTTCTAACATAGAAAGTATATTATAGTGCATTTGTATTGTGCAGCAGTTGTGTGCGGTTCTGCTGCGATACTGCAGCTACACAGAGTGTCAAACGCTATTGGAACAAATAAGTTCTACTGGTGTGATATGCCAGTTATCCCCCCCCCCCCCAAAAAAAAAAAAACGGATTTAAGCAAGGGTGTTATATACCAATAATATACTTTCTATATAGTGCATTTGGGTAGTGCAGCATTTGTTTGCGGTTTTGCTGCGTTACCGCAGCTACAGATAGTGACAAACGCCAATCGAACAAATAATTTCTACTGGTGTAATAAATCAGTTGCCCCCCAAATTTTTTTATTGAAGCAGGGGTGTTATATATAACAATAATATACTTTCTATATAGTGCATTTGTGTAGTGCAGCATTTGTTTGCGGTTTTGCTGCGTTACCGCAGCTACAGATAGTGACAAACGCCAATCGAACAAATAATTTCTACTGGTGTAATAAATCAGTTGCCCCCCAAATTTTTTTATTGAAGCAGGGGTGTTATATATAACAATAATATACTTTCTATATAGTGCATTTGGGTAGTGCAGCATTTGTTTGCGGTTTTGCTGTGTTACAGCAGCTCACAGAGTGACAAACGCTATTGGAACAAATAATTTCTACTGATGTGATATACCAGCTGACCCCCCCAAAAACTGATTGAAGCAGGAGTGCTATATACCAATAATATACTTTCTATATAGTGCATTTGAGTAGTGCAGCATTTATTTGCGGTTTTGCTGCGTTACCGAAGCTACACAGAGTGACAAACGCCATTGGAACAAATAATTTCTACTTGTGTGATATACCAGTTGCCCCCCAAAAAAACTGATTGACGCTGGGGTGTGATATACCAATAATATACTTTCTATATAGTGCATTTGAGTAGTGCAGCATTTTTTTGCGGTTTAGCTGCGTTACCTCAGCTCACAGAGTGACAAACGCGTTTGGAACAAATAATTTCTACTGGTGTAATATACCAGTTGCCCCCCCAAAAAAACTGATTGAAGCAAGGGTATGATATATCTTCTTCCACAAGTTCTGCTCTTCTATAGGGAACTTTGTCACAGGGTTATTTTGAAAATGACAAGCAGAGGAAGAGGCAGGCCATTCCGTAGGGGTGGCAGGAATTGGGCAGGTGCACTAGGCCAGAGACTAAGTGGGAAGTTGCATGCGATTATGTCAAAGGACGCACCAGACTTGGTTGAGTGGCTCACTCAGCTTTCCGCTTCTGCACACACCTCATCCTCTCTATCTGCACCCTCTCCACTCTCTGCTGTGTGCACCCCAAAAGACACCACCACCGCCACTACCATATCCCCTCTGCTCGAATCAGAGGAATTATTTACCAATCCATTACAAGACCTTACAGATGAGCAGCCATTCTTGGCATCGGATCAGGAAGAGAAGGCATCAATGGTCGCCACCCAGCAGTCTGAAGACAGTACCTAGATCAGCCCAAGGAAGGTGGTCCCCGCTGTTGCTGCCTACTCTAATGTCAGTGGTGGTGAAGAAGACGATGATGACGTGTCTATGGACGTCACGTGGGTGCCTAAAAGAGAGGAAGAGGAGGGAAGTTCAGAGGGAGAGACAGAGCAGAAGATAGGTAGGAGAAGGAAGAGAAGCAGGCAGAACTTACAGTGCAAAAGAGGCAAAAAGCAGACTGCTAATGTATCTGGAACGAGTAATCCACCATGCTAGGTCACATCTTGCGCTTCCAGGATGCTGACACATGGCTACGCAGTGTAGCCTTTTTTTAACGTGTCCGCTGCTGACAATAGTATTGCAATCTGCAGCCTGTGCTGTCAACGCATAAGTCGTAGTAAGCCCAACACTCCCCTAGGGACGACCGCCTTAAGGAGGCACCTGGCCTCCCATCACCGAGCCAAGTGGGAGTAACACCATCAGAATTCACAAAGACACACTCCTGGTGCTCCACGTCCTGCCTCTTCTCCTCCTCTCCTCTCCATTTTTCCTCCACTCCCCCTTCCACCATGCCGTCGTCACGTTCATCTGGCAAAAGGCAGGCTTCCATGGCCCAAATGTTCGAGCGAAAAAAGATGACGTCGGATAACCCTCTTGCCCAACGGCTGAATACTGGCTTGTCGGAACTGCTAGCCCGCCAACTACTGCCTTATAAACTGGTGATTTGGAGGCCTTTAGAAAATTTGTGGCCATTGGCACACTGCAATGAAAGGTCCCCAGAAGGAAATATTTCTACCAGAAGGGCATCCCGGAGCTATATGGCCACGTTCAGCGGCAAGTGAATGTATCTCTGGCACACAGTGTCTGTGCCAATATACATCTGACCACAGACACGTGGTCTAGCAAACACGGGCAGGGAAGGTACATAACTTTTACGGTCCACTCTGTGAACCTTCTGACAGCCGTCAAGCATGCGACCTGTGGCACCCATGTGGATTTGTTGTTACTGCCACCGATTGCATGCAAGCCTGCCTCTTCTATTCCTTCTTCTACTTCATCCTCCATCTCTTTCTCGGCTGACTCCTCCTTTTCCACTGCTACCGCCTCTTCCGTTGTGCCCCCCAAGCTACCCAAAACCTATTCAACGTGCCAGGTGAGATGTTGCCATGCTGTGCTGCGGCTGTTGGGCCTGGAAGACAAGAGCCACACCGGTCCTGCACTCCTTTCAGCTCTGCAGTCACAGGCCGATCAGTGGCTAACCCCACTCAAGTTGACAGTTGGTAAAGTGGTGTGCGACAACGGTGCCAATCTGCTGAGCGCGCTTAAACAGGGCAAAATGACACATATGTCGTGCATGGCACACGTCCTGAACTTAGTCATGCAACAATTCATTGCCAAACACCCCAGGGTCCAGGACGTCTTGCGGCAGGCCAGGAAAATCTCTGCCCAGTTTAGAAGATCTTACATGGCCATGGCTCACCTTGCTGACATTCAGCAGCGACACCACCTGCTCGTCAGACATTTGATTTGTGACAGCCTGACATGATGGACCCCCACCTTGTATATGCTTGATAGACTGCTCCAGCAGAAACGTGCAGGTAACGACTACCTGTCCGAACTCTGTGGCTGGACAGGTTCTGGGGAGCTTGTTTTTTTTTCACTGCGCCAGTGGCTGCTCATGCGCGACGCATGCAGACCTCTGCGGCTATTTGATGAGATCACCAAACTGGTCAGTCGCAGCAAGGGTGCCATCAGTGATATCGTACCTTACATCTTCCTTCTGGAGCGTGCATTGAGTTGTGTCATTGATCATGCCGTCGAGGAGCAGGAAGATGAGGAATTCGCAATGCTGGATGAATTCCCAGGGGGGGCTACTCCATCTGGAACAAGTCAACAGGAGTCTGAAGAGGAGTCAAAGGAGGAGCAAGAAGAGCAGGCTTTAAATTTTTCTTGGATCCCTAGTGTTGTCCGTGGCTGGGGGGGAGGTGACCGAGGACGACATTATCCTGGACGATGAGCAGGAGCCAGGCCACTCCACCACTTCCAGTTTAGTGCAAATGGGGGCCCCGTATAAAAAGCATAAAGGGCAAGGACCAGTACTGGGTGGCAACGTACTTAGACCCCCGGTAAAAACACTAAATGGCGGACATTTTACCAGCATTACAGAGGGCTGTCAGAATGCAGCACGTTACCAGCATTACAGAGGGCTGTCAGAATGCAGCACTTCCAGGCCTTGCTTCGAGAAATGCTGCATTCTGTGTATTGGTTGGCTGCAAGAATGATCTCATATCCGAAGTGACCAACACATCTTCAAACCGCCCTCTTCTTGCATGCGCTGTGGAATTGGTACCTGCAATAATGTTTTAGAAAATGTATATTTAATGACCGTATAATCTATCTCCAGTCACATGCTTACTTGTTCTTTTATGTACGCTGATGCATAATTTTAGGGGCCTGTAGTACACTGGCCTGCTGGAAAATTGATATCCAATGACCGTATAATCTACCTCCAGCCACATAATTACTTGTTCTTTTATGTACGCTGAATGCATAATTTTTGGGGCCTTCAGTACACTGGCCTGCTGGAAATATGTTATCCAATGACCCTGTAATCTACCTCAAACCACATACTTATGCAGTATGCCAGACCGACAGGGGAATCATACGTGAGGTCACGGTGTGAGCATTAGGTGGGCCGAGGTAAATACAGTTCTGGTTACTCACGGTTATATCGTCCCTGGGCAGGCCTGCATAAGTGAAGAGGAGAACGGCACAGGAATTCTCTGGGGCACACTCTGGTGTAAGGGACACAGGCCAGATGGTGGTTTGAGGTGCCCTTGGTGGTCTGTATTAATGTGCCTATGGCAAGGTCCCTTGTAGTCGTGATGCCAGTACCTTTTATGGTGGTACAACCATTTACTGTAGTTTTAACTGAGGAATTGGAGACTGAGACAAGGATGGGATGGTGCAATCCAACTTATAACTTTTACTGAACGTTGCTCCTGATAACAGTTACATCCAAGTATAAAACAATCTCTAGTACATCCAGATATGAAATACAGTATTTAGTATATCCAGATATGCAATACAAACTTGAGTAAAACCAGATATGAAATACAGTCTTTAGTACATCCAGATATGCAATACAGTTTCTCATGCATACAAGGGTAGAGTATTGTAAGTCCTCAGGTAAAACAGGCTCTTTGTCTTTTATATATATGAAAGCTACTGCTTCAGACTAGGCTTTTGAAGTATAAAAGTCTTAGGCTGGTATTAATTCTCGCCTTATTCTAACCTGAATTAAAGATGATTTTCAGAAACCCTGAACCTCTATTTCCAGTGCTTTTCTGGCAGTTGTCCTAACTGTCCTCAGGGTTTAAACTGGAGGTGTGGATGCCGGAAGCGGTGTCCTACACCTAATTGCAAAGGTGCCTGGGAAGCCTTTGAGTATAGCCGTTTGCTATCTTTTGACTTGAATAAAATATACTAATCCCCTTGAATACTTGCTGTAGCAGCTTGTCACTGGTCACCCCCGAGGAGTGAGCTATAGAAGTAGATTTCTCACCACTGTGCTGAATCTTGTAGGCTTTAACCCTGGACTGTAGAGCCAACAGGGAGAGAGCAGGAGGCAGGAGGCCTCCCTTCAGCAGGCAGCTACATCATGGCTGCTCTCTGACTAAACTAGTCCAGACTAGCCTAACTGTGCCTGAGCTAAGCTATATATACACTGTAACACTGCCCCATCTAGTGGAGAAACTAGTGTAGTGCACCCTAACTTGGCCTGTATAAAGGATCTTACACATAAAATCACATAGTGACATGGGAGAATATGACATGAGATGAATTACAGCATACAGGCATAAAATATCACAATAAAACAAGTTTGCGGTGCCGACGGCCACGTAGTGGGACACTGCACTTACTTGTTCTTTTATGTACGCTGAATGCATAATTTTTGGGACCTGTAGTACACTGGCTTGCTGTAAAATTGATATACAGTGATTGTGTCATCTACCTCCAGCCACATACTTACTTTTTATTTTATGTACGCTGAATGCATAATTTTTGGGACCTGTAGTACACTAACCTGATGAAAAATTGATACCCAATGACGTGTAATCTACCTCAAACCACATAGTTACTTGTTCTCTTATGTACTCTGAATGCATAATTTTTGGGGCCTGTAGTACACTTGCCTGCTGGAAAATTGATATCCAATGACCGTGTAATCTACCTCCAGCCACATACTTACTTGTTATTTTCTGAACGGTGAATGAATAATTGTTGAGGCCTCAGAGAAATTCAACACCAGTGACGACCACGTGTTATCGATTTTCAACTATTATCATTAGGGGTTTTTTAAGAGGGGGGATTTTGTTAGCCAAGTTTTTAATCCAATTTTATATTTTTAGTTCTTTTAAACATATGTATTTGACCTGTAGGTGTACTGGTCTGCAGTAAAATTGATATCCATTGATCGTGTAATATGCCTCCGGCCACATAATCACTTGATCTTTTCTGTCCAGTAAATGCCTAATGTTTGGAGCCTGTAGTCCAGTGGCCTACAGTAAAAATTTTATCCATTGACCGCATAATGTATCTCAAGCCACATAATCTGAATTTCTTTCATGTCAGGTGAATGCCTAATTTTTAAGGCCCGTACTCCTGTGGCCTAAAATAAAAATGTTCTAGGCTCTAACAGGGCACATTTCAGAGAATTTCCCTTTAAGACGCATAAAAATGTCCCTGTCACTGCCTTTGGTTTGCGCCGGGACACTGTTGCCATACTTGCGGTTGCCTGCGGCAACGTGTTGCTGTGAGAGCATGCAGTGGCAGTGTCTCGGCCTTCTGGGTGATTGCCGTGATATGGTTGCCACGCATGCTGTTGTCGGTGGTAACGTGTGGTTTAGTATGCTTGTGTGTGCACTTCCCCTTTAAGTGGCTTGCTTCCTCTGTCTGGTGTTGGAAGGGTTAACTCCCTTCCTAGTGTTTTGTGAACACTGGGTTTATGTGGGTGTGGCTGCTTGGGCTGTTTAGCCTCTGCTGGATGCCTGAAGCTCAGTGTTCCTCCAGCCTTGGTGTATGCTGGTGGTTCACTGTTCATGGCTTTTACCATCTGTCCAGTGAGGGCCACCCGTGTGGTCATTGATGTTATTATGGTGTCTCTTTCCCTTCTTATCTCTTGGTTTGCGTGGGTTATGTTCAGGATGTTGTATGTCTTGTGTTGTGTTACATAGCTGGTGATGTTTGGTGTCCAGCATGTTTGCTAGACATTCCCCTGTCTCACGTTTATTGCAGCCATGGGTGTCCTGGGTTCCTGTGTGCTTGTGGTTTATGCTGTGTCCTTTAATTTTGGTGTGGACTGCAGCACTTGTGCACAGGTTCCAGTCAGTGTGGCTGTGGCAGGTAAGTGTGTTATGGGTTTTGCTTACCTGCCAACTCCATATGCTGTATGTGTTCCCCTCTCCTTGCAGCCTGGCCTCAGATAGAGACTCTTGTTCCTCTATGACTGGGACGAACAGGTCGTCTCTTCTCGGCTCCTTGGCGAGGGCCTTTCAGGGCTACTCAGGGTCTCTAGGAATCTAGAGTATGAACCGTCCTACCATTGGAGTCTGTTCATACGGTGAGGAGTCAGGGAGAGGATTAGGAACACTGTAGGATGTAACCTGCTCCCTTATTACTCCTTTTGGCCAGGCTGATCCCCTTTTACCCTTTGACTCCGCACGGTGGGGGGGTTTCCCCCACTCCCCACCATGACAGTCCCCTATTTACGAAACATATTTTTTGTTGGAATTTTTGTCATTGATCCCCCTCTAGTATGTCACTGTCCATGTTGTGAGACTATTTGTACACTTCTACTAGGTATTTGGTGTCCACAAATAGGAGCTGAAGATTTTTCAGGTTCGCCTACCATTAAAGTGTACGGAGCCCGCCGTGAACTTACGGTTCGTGAACATGGCAATCTGCTTGAGTTAAAGTGGTGCATTTATTGACGGCTTTTTTTTTATTAGTTGTGAGGGATAATGTTTTTCTATAAAGCGGATTTCTCTAGGATTTGGGCTTATTATGTAAAAAAATATTGTCATGTGAGCAGTTTCTGCAGATCTGTTTGAGTTGTGCAAAAGGGATGTATTTGAGCCAGGAAGGGTAGTGAGCACTGTAAAAACCTAGATAACTAGCATAATTAGCATCAACTTTTTTGAAATGTCTACTGGTTTCAAGAGTTCCTGCGTCTCTCTTAGTAAACATTTTGTGATTAAGGAACTCAATCTGAATGCTGTAGTATTGGTAAGAAAATGAGAGCCCAAAGTCTTTGTAGAGCATAAAAAAATGAAACAATTTCCTCAGAAGAACCACATCAAAGCAGGACCATTTAAGTTAATCCTCTGTCAACTGTAACTCGTGGCACCTTTTCTCCTGGTGCCGTCTGTGTCTTTTTTTTTGTTTATTTTTTTTATTTTATTAAGATATCTTTCACTTCATTCTGGTGAAAAAGTACCTTTAAACCATGCACAAATGAGAAATTAAGTGCTCTGGGGACAGGCCCAAGCCACCCTAAGCACCCTTCCTACTGCTTCCTCTGCCAGGCACTCCCTTTTCTTATTTCTTTAATGGATCTCCTTTTTATTTAATATGTTCTTAATTTACATCTACAAAATAAAGAGGTATATTAAAGTCACATGTACGTCACCTTTTATATGTCTAATATATTTCTCCAGATCATGGTTGTAAAACAGCTATAATGACTTCACAAAAGAAGCTTCAGACTTATAGATTGTAAGCATTGCATACTAGTTGATGGCATTTTTTCATCAGAAAGTCATGGAATGCATTTTTTTTAAAATATTTTCTTTTTCATTACGGTAATACTATGCCATTGGAAATTGAATACAAAATACCGTCCTTCTACAGCAGTCTACACAAATGATATGGTTTTCTATATAGATAGGTAATCCATTTTCAGTTTACTTCTGCTGTGAGGGGAGATTGTTATATGCAAAGTAATTCTCATGATGATTGAGATGAAAATATCACAGTTCTATTGTTTTCTTGATAGACCTAGATAAAGATTCTCACAGAAGAGCATTCCATTGATTAGGTAACATGTAGTTCTCTAATTTAGTCACACACCTTTTCTGCTCTCTGGCTGCTGAGATGGCCTGACTGAAAGAACTTATTGAGACGCAGTGCCAAGACAGGAAGTAGAATACAAGGACTGAGAAAAAAATATATATCCAGAAAATGATACTCCTATTTCCTAAAAATAATGTTATTGTCCCTTTAATATAAAGTATTTATTCTTAACAATAACCCATGAATCAGCTTCAGCCTACAGGCACACAAGTGGTCTATGACATGCTTTATCATCAGTACAATTTTCTAAACTGACATTCTCACAATTACACATGTGCATTCTGTGTAGTTCTAATAGAGCCCACCACCATCAGTAATGCTATTAGAGGTGATCCAGAGGTCTTAAGGTTCTCTTAATACATTTCATGTTGTGCTCACATCCCTTCTATCCACACAAACCAGCTGCTCCAGCACAATAACTTTCACTGCTATATTACTTTTTTTTATTTTCATTTTTTTTAATCTTGAGAGACCTTATATTTTGCATTAACAATTCTACTCCGCTATGGGCTGAGTATTATTGTACAGAAATCCTATTTCACTGCTTAGGCACAAGAGAGTTTGCCTTAAAGCAATGCATACTGTAATGTGTGATGATGATACATGTTATGTACTATTTCACATTAAATTATCATACATGTGATTTATGCTCTAAAAAATGTGTTGCTTATATTATTTGTTATATAAATCTCCATATGCATATTCTGAATGTGCTAAGCTGACAAAGAACGTGAAGATGATATTGCTTATGTATGCGGCATGCTAAGATCAGGTTCGCATCACCGTTTAGTTTTCCGTTTTTCTGATCTGTCAGAAGGACAGAAAAACAAACAAAAAAACAGCAGATCCTGTATTTTAAGCTTCCGTTTTGCACAGTTATGCACATGTTATGTTCTGGATGAAAAAACATACTTTGTTTAGGACTTTTTTTTCCTTTCTAAAATATTGGATCTCAGGTGGAAATAGCCAAAAATGTACTTAACTGAGCATAAAGGATGCTTAAAATCTTTTTTTTTGTTTATTTATTTTTCTGTTCTTCTGACAGATCAGAAGAACAGAAAAATAAACGGTGATGTGAACCTAACTATTACATAAATACCGGTAAGTCATCATATTCTTCATTTACTACAGACAACTCATTTCCGTCCTGCTAGGGTAAATGGATAACATAGCGGGCTGCCGCCCATTTGGATCCCATCCTCTAGCCAAAGAAAAAGTGCTCTCACTCTGGTGTACTCAACCCCTTCATACATTATATGGGAAGCCATATATTTGATGGTCAGTATGCTAATATTTGAATGACACAGGTTTCTGAAGTCAGACTCAAAGCGTTGAGCTTTTCATCAAGCCTCTATAGGAAATATTGAGCATTGATCCTCCAAGATTCAGATTGTTTTGGCTAATCTTTGTATTGACCATTATGTTACAGATGCCTAAGAAAACCAAACTGGCATTAAATTGGAGTTATAGATGTATCTACAATTAAAGGGTTTGTGCCACCATTAAATGTTATTGTAATATAATTCAGCATAATAAAAGGGTTAATTTTGTCATTTACATTCTCTTACGCAAATTTTCCACTTGTAAGATATTTTCTTTACTTCATTATAATGTTTGTATTGTAATGTGCACATCCACCTACTGAGCTGGATAAGCATGGTCGGTTGTGCTTGGTTCCATCCTTCACCTGCCACCAGTATCTACTGTTAGAAGCTGTGAGAGTTACAAGAAGAGAGCTACAGCTGGAAGGATGTGCCCCTTGAAATAGGACACACCACCTGAGCTGTCAGCCTGAAGAGAATTATAGCTTCTATTGATCCAGAAGTTTGATGCACATGCTCTTTTTCACATTTTTTAAGTGTTTTAGAAACATTTCCAACTCATGAAACAAAAGGTCTGGCTTGGCTGAAAAATTAGGTGTGATTTAGCAAAAAAAAAAACGGGTGTGACGGGATGCTATATTGTGCACCAATGTACCCCAAAATGTTGTTGTAAAGTAAGCCAACCAATTGAAGGTGTAAGTTAATTGGGGACATTAACAAGCCCTGTACTCCAGCCTTATAGCTTTAACAAGCCCCGGACCGTTTATCCACTTAGATGCTGTGACCCCATAATTACCACAGATAAGATTACAGAGGGAGTGGATTCCGTCTGTCTTCCATTGGCATCCCACAAATCAAATCACAAGGTGCCACTGTCTGTGCATGGCAGCGTGAGAGCAGATGAAGACCCCAGGCCTGTCTGTAGTGTTTCCCATCAGGCTGTGCTTCTCTTGCACACCCTGATGGTTATTGTCAGTAGCAACCCACACTACATAATTATCATGTTTTTTCTGTATGGTGAAAGCTGTAAAAAAGAAAAAGAAAAAAAAAATCCAGTTTTTTACTCACTTTTAACCATAAAAAACAAACAAAATAAAAATATTAAAAAAAAGTTATGTATCCCAAAATCATAGCCATAAAAAGTACACATCATTCTGCAAATATCAAGTCATCACACAGCTCTGTAGAATGAAAAATAAAAAGTTATGGGTCTGGGGATGCAGATACAGTGATGCAAAAATTTTAATTTTTTGGGGAAAAAAAGTTTTTTTTATTGTGCAAAAGTTGTAAAAATGTATTTGGTATCACTGTAGTTATATATGCTAAAAAATGTATGTCGGAAAATTTATAACGTAAAAGTGTCAGTATTGCTAATTTTTCCCATCAGCCACTACCCACCTAGAAAGAGTTAATAAAAGTTAATCAGCATGTTATGTGTACTCAAAAATGTTGGCATTAAAAAATACAACTTGTCCCGCAAAACACAAAAATTATAGCTCCTGGAATGGGACATTGACAAAATGAAAGAAAATCGCTTGGTCATTAAAGCGCAAAACAGGCTGGTCACTAAGAGGTTCAGAGCATTTAGGAAAGATTATTAAAAATGGACAAATCCCTTTAAAGGGAACCTGTCAGCGGCAAAACCCATACCAAACTGCCAGCAATACCTTCAAGTAGCCGGCAGTGAGTTTCGAATGATGATTTTCTTACTGCATTCGGATGAGGCAGAAGTATAAAAAAAATTATTTTATCGTACGAAAAACGTTATATTAACCCTCATCTGTGCTTTTTTCCAGTCAGGCTTGAAGTCAAGGGGGCAGCGGCCTCTTTGCTTCAAGTCTAGGTAACCGCGCCCCCTTTCCTGCTCCTTTGCTGTGACTGACAGCGCTTATGCCTGACAGCCGGCTGTCCGTCACAGGAGAAGGGGCAGGGAAGGGGGTGCGGTTACCTTGACTTGAAGCAAAGAGGCCGCTGCCCCCTTGACTTCAAGCCTGACTGGAAAATAGTGCGGACGGAGGATAAAAGAAAGTTTTTCCTACTTCTGCCTCATCAGAATGCAGTAAGAAAATCATAATTCGAAATTCACTACCAGCTACTTGAAGGTACTGCTGGCGGTTTGGGATGGGTTTTGGCGCTGACAGGTTCTGTTTAAAGGTTAATTCAGCACATTGCAAGAGCATTTCCATGGCCTGCAAATGGTTAAAAATAAATAAAGGGGCTTCTACTTGCCTCGATGATCCTCTGCTACTTCCATTCTGTGCACAAGTCCCTGCTGAGCCCTACATTTTGCTTCTATTCTCATTAACATGGCAGAAAATGACTGAAAATGTCTCTCATCACTGTCTGCAGAGATGACCCACCTCAGCCTGTGATTGATTGACTGAGTGGCATTTCCAGCTGCTTCCTGCCATGATGAGGACAGGATCAGAAAATGGAGCACAGTGGAGACCTGGGCACCATCCGTACATCAGTGGCAGAGGATTGACGCTATACAATCTTTTATTGTCTTTGCAGGCCATGGGATTTTGCATTGTACTGGAATAGATTTTTTTCACCTCAGTTTTTTTTTTTTAAGTCTTAAAGAGTCTCCATCTTACTCCAATAAAGAGATGGCATAAAAGTGGGGTAACAACTCAAGACAGAAGACATAGATAAAAGGGATTCTGTCACCAGGATTAACGCTATAGCGATATTTATATGTGCCCATCAGTCTCCTTGCAGTGTTTAAAATGATCCCACTCTTACTGCTCTGTGTGTGTTAGAGTCTTATAAAAATCGATGTTATTGATATGTAAATCACCTCTGTCAGGAGCCCAAGGGGTTGTCCCACGATCTCCTGGAGTCCAGCAGCTCCCATCGATCCGGAGACCAGCACCGCCTACCACTTAATATATTCACTTCAATTGCCCTGACATAATTTCTTCTCAGTGCCGTAGTCTCGCGCAGGCATTGTAGTCTGCGCCCGTGCGGACTACTAGCATCGGCTTCGATGAGTCAACTGCGCGTGCGCCAGCTCCCTGCGCACCACGCTAGCACCGGAAAAGGGAGCCGGCGCATGCGCAGTTGACTCGTCGAAGCTGGTGCCAGTAGTCCGTACGGGTGCAGACTACAGTGTCCACTGCGCATGCGCGAGACTACGGCAGTGAGAAGAAATGACGTCAGGGCAAGTGGATTGAATATATTAAGTGGTAGGCGGTGCTGGGCTCCGGATCGATGGGCGCGGCTGGGCTCCATCAGATCGTGGGACAACCCCTTGGGCTCCTGACAGAGGTAATTTAAATATCAATAATATCGATTTTTATAAGAATCTAACACACACAGAACAGTAAGAGTGGGATCATTTTAAACACAGCAAGGAGACTGATGGGCACATATAAATATCGCTATAGCGTTAATCCTGGTGACAGAATCCCTTTAAGCTCATTATAGACCCTGATGTATTGGACAGTGGAAAAAAATTAGAAGGTAGGTGACAAGGAACACAATTGATTTTCTCATAAACGCATGTAAAACACATATAAAATCATGATGTATTTATGGCATTTATGTATAGATTTGTTTCATTTTTTAAATTATTTTGCCAACCCTAAGACCCCTTGCAGACGAGCGTTCCTCCCGCAGCGAGTCCGCAATGCAGCTCCCAGCCTGACTTCACATCGCTGACAGGGGTCACATAGCAGTATATTGATTTATGATGCTATGTAACCCTTACAGTTCTGGAATGTATTATATGACACTGACATAATGCTGCCAGTGTTATCCAATACATTCCAGAACTGTAAGGGTTACATAGCATCATAAATCAATATAATGCTATGTGACCCCCGTCAGCGCTGGGAGGTCAGGCTGGGTGCTGCCATGCGGACTTGCTGCGGGAGGAACTGCTCGACTGCAAGGGACCTAAGGAGAAAAAAATATTATGAAAACTACTATACTTTCAGCATGATGTGCCGCAAAGATTTCAAAAGTAATTATTAGGTCTAATTATAATTAATAGGTCTACATTTTGCCGTGACATTATGTACCAGAAATGCTTCAAATTTTGTAGTCAATGAAAAGTACTGAGAGATTTAGAGAGAGCGAGAGATGAAACATTGTATTATGAAGAAGCTTTGATTGAACAGTTTGAGGCTACCACCAAAAATGTTGTGGATTAAAATAAAATTAGGAAAAAAATGGTCTATGAAGCACTGATTGAACTCCAGTGATATCACAGGAGTGTTTTGGTCAGGTAGGTTGCTGTGACCTAAGAAATATGCTTCTGTCAAGTAATCTGTTGTGGTATAACAAGTCAATTGGTCGGTGAAAAGAAATTGAAGCACGCAAAAGATGGTCCTTCCTTCGCTGATGGCTACCATGGCATGTTGTTTGTAAAGATAAGCAAATCAATTCTATCTAAACGAATCAAATTAGTTTCAAATTTCCCCAAAAATTCAGATTCTAGTGAACAATTTTTCAGATCAGAAAACAGAGAAGACATATGCCACCAAAATAGGATAATTCTTGGATCATTAAAAAAGAAGAAATCCACCAGTGCATTTTGTCACTAACCAGGCTGCTTGTTACCACCAGCCACCATCTGTTTATCTATAGTTATATATGTCACAGTACCTTGAAAAGGGTTGATACAGTCCTCGGAAACGTCAGAGTGGCATACATGACTTTTCAGTGCAATTGGGGCACTTTTGATTCAGGTCAAATTGCAATTGCAAATCTGACAGCCAATTAATATAAATCAGACCTAAAATGGATTTCAAGAAATTAACTAATTTCTAGCTGTGTGCTATTTTTTAGCTTTTCTTTTTACACCTGTTATTTTCACACAATAAAAATGAAAAAAGGGAAAAATGCAACAAGTTAAAGGGGTTGTCTCAAATGCTATTTGTCTCACAGCAAATAGCATTTTTTATGTAGAGGAAGCTAATACAAGGAAAAAACACACAATACAACAGCACTCTGCAAACACAAATAACGTACAGTAAGGCCATAGTTATAGAAAATATTCTGGTGCAGATCCTACGCTTATTTTGTAAATTTGAGATCCTTGTCAAACTGTCACAGCTGTGACAGGTCTTAAAAGGTCTGAAAGATTATCTGCACATTAGTGATCTGACAGCCTCTTTTGGTTTCACTTTGTCTGTGTGTTGCTGGTATGTCCACACCTCCTGTTCAGGTGTGGATCATGTGACCTTTACCAATCCTTATTTAGTCTGACTTTACCCATCACTCCTTGTTCTAGATAGCTTCATTTGGTTTTGGAATTGCTGGAGTGTGGTTCGTGTTGAAGTCCTGTTTATCCATCATCCTCAGAAGTTAAGTGTCCCGCTTGTTGTGTTTTGTATCCCCCCCCCCCCCACCGTTGTTTACTAGGCCTCTGTGAGACGTTAGTTCCTTCACCAGGGAAGGAAAGGGTTGTCTCTGCCCTGTCATTACCTTTAGGGCATCTGAGGGTCACCAGGGATTTCTAAATTCCTGTGTATGGGCATCTCTACCATCGAGTGGTGCCCATACGGATAGGAGTTAGAGCCAGGAGCAGGGTTTAATAGATGGTGACCCTTTTCCTTCCCTAGCGATAAGGCCTAGTGTCTTTACCCTTCTTCTTGTTGTCTTTTGGTGTTCTCCCCTATTACATCCGTGACACAAACACATTTTGTACAAAATTATTTGGGCCCGTCTGCCAAACGTCAAGGCGATCTCTATAAGACGGGAGCCTAACACTAAATACTAGCTGTTATGTGCCATAATCGTCACCATAAAATTCAGGGAGTGAAAGTTCCACATGCACTACATGTATTTGCCAAGAATCACAAATTTACTAAATAAGTGTAGCATTAGCACCAGAATATTTTCTATAACTATGGCATTATTGTACGTTATTTGTATTTTCAGTGCTGTTGCATTGTGTGTGCAACTCGAGCACAATGAAAGTTAATTAAAGAACCCGAGCATAAAACTAGGCACCCCCTGCTCTGAAGAGGGGATGGTGTCTGGTTCTTAGCAAGAAATTGATGGAAACACAACTGAAAATGTTTGGGAACCTCATGGGGAGGATGTCTGGATGCATCTTGGACTCCCAGGACGCTGCTGGGAACGATGTTGTCCAAGTAGTACGCCACTTTCACTGACAATAATATGTACCAAACCAAAGATAAAATCGATTTTAGAGGAAAAATTGTTAGGAAACAATGTTTCCTGCATATTTACTTGCATATAAAGTGCAAGTGCTGTCAAAAATTACAAGGAAGAAGCATTCTGATATAACCTGTATATCACATAAATGAGGGCCTCATTCACATTGTGGTACAATTGTTCAGGTAGTGGGACTCATACATTCATAAAGCCTATGCACTAAGGGATAGGGCTGCCAAAAATTTAAAGAAACCGGCACTCTAATACACCCTTCATTACACATAAAGGAGGGCATCATACACACCCTTAAAAAATTATGATTGCAGGCCTGCTGGTGACCCTCAAAAACATTAGGGGCAAGGGCCTGCTGCTGATCTGACCATTCTAAATATTAGGGGTGAGGGTCTGCTGCTGAGCTGACCATCTAAAACATTAGGGATGAGGGCCTGCTGCCGGGCTGACCATCTAAAAAATGTTGTGGGCGAGGGCCTGCTGCCGAGCTGACCATCTAAAAGTTGCGTAAAAGCATACAGAGGTCAGACATCAATTCTCACTTGTCGCTTATAAAGAGCGGAAGCTGCGTGGAAAGGCGATGACCATGTTGCAGCTGGTATTCCACTGCTGCCCTCTGCTGCTCACAAAGCCTGGCCAACATGTGGAAGATGTAGTTCCAGCACATGCTCACGTAGCACAACAGTCGGTGAGCTGGTAATTGCAAGCGCTGCTGCAGCATTGCCAGACCAGCGGAAGCTGTAGATGACTTTCGGAAATGGGCACATAAGCGGCTCACCTTCACTAGTAGCTCAGGCAAATTGGGGTAGGTTTTGAGAAACCGCTGAACCACTAGGTTGAAAACGTAGGCTAGGCATGGTATGTGTGTGAGCTTGACGAGCTCCAAAGCCGCCACCAAGTTACGGCCATTATCAGACACAACCATGCCTGGTTCTAGGTTGAGTGGCGGGAGCCGCAGTTCAGTCTGGTCCCTTATCCCCTGCCATAGCTCTGCAGCGGTGTGCTGTTTGTCACCTAAGCATATCAGTTTAAGCACAGCCTGTTGCTGCTTTCCCACTGCAGTGCTACACTGCTTCCAGCTATTGACTGATGTCTGACTGGTGCTGCAAGATGATAATTCAGAGGTGGAAGTGGAGGAGGAGAAGGTGTGTGTGTGTGGGGGGGGGGGTGGGGGGGGGGGGGTTGTAGCCACTAATGTAGGTGGTGGCAAAAACCCTGATGGAAGTAGGGCCCGCAATCCTTGGCATCAGTAGCACCTGTGCCATCCCAGGGTACGACTCGGTCCCAGCCTCCACAACATTCACCCAGTGTGCCGTCAGGGAAATGTAGTGTCCCTGGCCACAAGCACTTGTCCATGTGTCAGTCGTTAAGTGGACCTTCCCAATAACTGCATTGGTCAGGGCACGGGTGATGTTATGGGACACATGCTGGTGTTAGGAAGGGATTGCACACCGTGAAAAATATTGGCGGCTGGTGACAAAGTGCCGCAGAACAGCCACCACTATTAGACTGCGGAAAGCCTCAGTGTCCACTAGCCTAAATGGCATCATTTCCAGGGCCAGCAATGTGGAAAGGTGTGCATTTAGTGCTATGGTCTGTGAGTGGGTGGCTAGGTATTTGCGCTTTCGTTCAAAGTCCTGGGATATAGACATCTGTACGCTGTGCTAGGATACAGAAGTGGATGTGCTAGCTGATGGTGCTTGCAAAGGTCCAGGTGCATGGCGGGAGGCATCCGGGCCTGTGTCTTGGACAGGGGATTGGCCAGCACGTAACACAGGGGAAGAGGAGGCAGTGGTGTGACCTGGAGACACTGGTTGTGGACCCAGGCGTTCGGCCCTCTTCTTAGGGTGCTTTAATGCCATGTGGCGGATCGTGCTTGTGGTGGTGAGGTTGTTAGTGATCACGCTCCTGCTCATTTTGGTATGCCTCAGGTTGCAAATGACAATTCTTTTATTGTCTCCACTTTCCTAAAAAAAACACCAAACTGCGGAACACCTACCCCTTGGCAAGAGGCCCAAATTAAGGAATAGCGATGAAAACAGCTGTGTGGGATCAATTGTTTGCTAAGACTCCATGGTGGGTGGAAGGAGTATTAGGGTGAGGATTCTTTTGACCAGAACCTTGGCTACTGAGACTAGACTTCATGGAAGACAGAGTAGTGGTTAACCAACTGGAAGCATTATCTGCTGCAATCCAAACGACCACCTGGTCGCACTGGTCAGACTTCGAGAATGGTGTCCTGTGCTGCCCTGCAAACTGGGACATGAAGCTAGGTATCATGGATGAGTGTGTTTCTTGTGCTTTGGCAGCAGGCACAGTTTCTACGGCATTACAGTGAATGGCAGTACTTACCTGCGCATTTATTGGCTGCATAGCAGACAACAAACGTGCAGGGCGGAGTCTCAAGCATCGCGCTCGAACACCGCGATGTGCCGAGCATGCTCACCCAACACTATCTTGCACCCCTGACTAGCCTGTCTGCCCCATAGGCTGTTTTTAATTAGTGTAAGTATAAAGCTGTAGCCTGCTCTTATTGCATTTACTGGAAGCTATTTGGCACCAGGAGAAGTATAGAGTGGGCTCACCATTAGGGATGAGCGAACTCGAACTGTCCGGGTTCGTGTTCGGTGTTCGTCGCTTTCTTGGCGCTTTTTGAAAGGCTGCAAAGCAGCCAATCAACAAGCGTCATACTACTTGCCCCAAGAGGCCGTCACAGCCATGCCTACTATTGGCATAGCTGTGATTGTCCAGTGCAGCATGTGACCCAGCCTCTATTTAAGCTGCAGTCACGTAGCGGCGCACGTCACTCTGCTCTGATCAGTGTAGGGAGAGGTTGCAGCTGCGACGTTAGGGCGAGATTAGGCAGTGATTAACTCCTCCAAAAGACTTAATTCAGTGATCGATCTACAGCTGTGGATCATTGAACTGCTGCTATTCAATTGCTCACTGTTTTTAGGCTGCCCAGAGCGTTTTTCATTCACTTTTTTCTGGGGTGATCGGCGGCCATTTTGTTTCTTGTGGTGAACCAGCACAAGCTGTCACCAAGTGCATTTAACCATCAATAGTGTGGTTATTTTTTGGCTATATCCTACATCAGGGGCAAGCTGTCACCAAGTGTATTTAACCATCAATAGTGTGGTTATTTTTTGGCTATATCCCACATTGGGGGAAGCTGTCACCAAGTGCATTTAACCATCAGTAGTGTGGTTATTTTTTGGCTATATCCTACATCAGGGTCAAGCTGTCACCAAGTGCATTTAACCATCAATAGTGTGGTCATTTTTGGCTATATCCTACATCAGGGGCAAGCTGTCACCAAGTGCATTTAACCATCAATAGTGTGGTTATTTTTTGGCTATATCCCACATCAGGGGCAAGCTGTCACCAAGTGCATTTAACCATCAATAGTGTGGTTATTTTTTGGCTATATCCTACATCAGGGGCTTGGCTGTGCTTGCTATTTTATTGAGGGGTGAAATACAATTGCCAAAATAGCAGTACCCTAAATCTGGTGTTTCAGCTGTGGCCAGCCAATTGTAATACTGTCTGCTGTCTGGCAAAGGATATATTTTTGTTCAGGGTTGAAATACCATTCCCAACTTAGTAATTTCCTAAATTAGTGGTTTCTGCTGTATCAGGGCTACTTTAAATCTATTCATTAAAAGGGTATATTAGATTAAAGGTGCAGATAGGGTCATTCTCAATAACTTCACACACACGCTACTGTGCATTTCCAAGTCTAATTCTGTCTGTAAACGTATACCTTTCACCCAGCGCCTAAATAATAGGCCTCAAATTTACATTCATCTAAATCTGTGTTTATTGCTGTGGCTGGTCAAGTTATTTAGTGTCCGTCAAAGCACAGTTTTTGTTTTGGGTTGAAATACAATTCCCAATTTAGCAATTTCCTAATTTAGTGGTTTCTGCTGTATCAGACCTACTTTAAATATATCCCTAAAAGGGTATATTAGATTCAAGGTGCAGATAGGGTCATTCTCAATAACTTCACACACACGCTACTGTGCATTTCCAAGTCTAATTCTGTCTGTAAACGTATACCTTTCACCCACCGCCTAAATAATAGGCCTCAAATTTACATTCATCTAAATCTGTGTTTATTGCTGTGGCTGGTCAAGTTATTTAGTGTCCGTCAAAGCACAGTTTTTGTTCTGGGTTGAAATACAATTTCCAATTTAGCAATTTCCTAAATTAGTGTTTTCTGCTGTATCAGACCTACTTTAAATTTATCCAGAAAATGGTATATTAGATTTGAGGTGCTGATAGGGTCATCCACAATAACTTCACACGCTACCGGGCATTTCCAAGTCTAATTCTGTCCATAAACGTATACCTGTCATCCAGCACCTAAATACTAGGCCTCAAATTTATATTCAGCTAAATCTGTCGTTACTGCTGTGCCTTTATTAGTGTAATGCAATAACTAAATAGATAGCCAGATAGTGTTAGGTGTCTGTAAAAAAAGGCCTGAATTTGTATTCAATACATTGGGCCAAATAATATTTTTCTTATTGTGGTGAACGGTAACAATGAGGAAAACATCTAGTAAGGGACGCGGACGCGGACATGGTCATGGTGGTGTTAGTGGACCCTCTGATGTTGGGAGAGGACGTGGCCATTCTGCCACAGCCACACGTCCACAACTACCTCAGGTCCCAGTAGCCGCCACAATTTACAGCGATATTTGGTGGGGGCAAATGCCGTTCTAAGGATGGTAAGGCCTGAGCAGGTACAGGCATTAGTCAATTGGGTGGCCAACAGTGGATCCAGCACGTTCACATTATCTCCCACCCAGTATTCTGCAGAAAGCGCACAGATGGCGCCTGAAAACCAAGCCCATCAGTCTGTCACATTACCCTCATGCATACCAGGGAAACTGTCGGAGCCTCAAGTTATGCAGCAGTCTCTTATGCTGTTTGAAGACTCCGCTGGCAGGGTTTACCAAGGGCATCCACCTAGCCCTTCCCCAGCGGTGGAAGACATAGAATGCACTGACGCACAACCACGTATGTTTCCTGATGATGAGGACATGGGAATACCACCTCAGCACGTCTCTGATGATGACGAAACACAGGTGCCAACTGCTGCGTCTTTCTGCAGTGTGCAGACTGAACAGGAGGTCAGGGATCAAGACTGGGTGGAAGACGATGCAGGGGACGATGAGGTCCTAGAACCCACCTGGAATGAAGGTCGTGCCACTGACTTTCACAGTTCGGAGGAAGAGGCAGTGGTGAGACCGAGCCAACAGCGTAGCAAAAGAGGGAGCAGTGGGCAAAAGCAGAACACCCGCCGCAAAGAGACTCCGCCTGCTACTGACCGCCGCAATCTGGGACCGAGCACACCAAAGGCAGCTTCAAGGAGTTCCCTGGCATGGCACTTCTTCAAACAATGTGCTGACGACAAGACCCGAGTGGTTTGCACGCTGTGCCATCAGAGCCTGAAGCGAGGCATTAACGTTCTGTACCTTAGCACAACCTGCATGACCAGGCACCTGCCTGCAAAGCATGAACTGCAGTGGAGTAAACACATTAAAAACAAGGAAGTCACTCAGGCTCCCTCTGCTACCTCTTCTGCTGCTGCCACCTCGGACTCTTCTGCTGCTGCCGCCTCGGCCTCTTCTGCTGCTGCCGCCTCAGCCTCTTCTGCTGCTGCCGCCTCGGCCTCTTCCTCCGCCTCTGAAGGAACGTTGGCACCTGCCGCCCAGCAAACAGGGGATGTACCACCAACACCACCACCTCAGTCATCAAGCATCTCAACCATGTCACACGGCAGCGTTCAGCTCTCCATCTCACAAACATTTGAGAGAAAGCGTAAATTCCCACCTAGCCACCCTCGATCCCTGGCCCTGAATGTCAGCATTTCTAAACTACTAGCCTATGAAATGCTGTCATTTAGGCTGGTGGACACAGACAGCTTCAAACAGCTCATGTCGCTTGCTGTCCCACAGTATGTTGTTCCGAGCCGGCACTACTTCTCCAAGAGAGCCGTGCCTTCCCTGCACAACCAAGTATCCGATAAAATCAAGTGTGCACTGCGCAACGCCATCTGTGGCAAGGTCCACCTAACCACAGATACGTGGACCAGTAAGCATGGCCAGGGACGCTATATCTCCCTAACTGCACACTGGTTAAATGTAGTGGCGGCTGGGCCCCAGGCGGAGAGCTGTTTGGCGCACGTCCTTCCGCCGCCAAGGATCACAGGACAACATTCATTGCCTCCTGTGTCCTCCTCCTCCTACTCGGCTTCCTCCTCCTCTTCTTCCACCTGCTCATCCTGTCAGCACACACCTTCACCACCAACTTCAGCACAGCCCGGGGTAAACGTCAGCAGTCCATTCTGAAACTCCTATGTTTGGGGGACAGGCCCCACACCGCACAGGAGTTGTGGCGGGGTATAGAACAACAGACCGACGGGTGGTTGCTGCCGGTGAGCCTCAAGCCCGGCCTGGTGGTATGCGATAATTGGCGAAATCTCATTGCAGCTCTGGGACTAGCCGGTTTGACGCACATCCCTTGCCTGGCGCATGTGCTGAATTTGGTGGTGCAGAAGTTCATTCACAACTACCCCGACATGTCAGAGCTGCTGCATAAAGTGCAGGCCGTCTGCTCGCGCTTCCGGCGTTCATATCCTGCCGCTGCTCGCCTGTCTGTGCTACAGCGTAACTTCGGCCTTCCCGCTCACCGCCTCATATGCGACGTGCCCACCAGGTGGAACTCCAACTTGCACATGCTGGACAGACTGTGCGAGCAGCAGCAGGCCATAGTGGAGTTTCAGCTGCAGCACGCACGGGTCAGTGGCACTGCGGAACAGCACCACTTCACCATCAATGACTGGGCCTCCATGCGAGACCTGTGTGCCCTGTTGCGCTGTTTCGAGTACTCCACCAACATGGCCAGTGGCGATGACGCCGTTATCAGCGTTACAATACCACTTCTGTCTCCTTGAGAAAACACTTAGGGCGATGATGGAAGAGGAGGTGGCCCAGGAGGAGGAGGAGGAGGAAGAGGGGTCATTTTTAGCATTTTCAGGCCAGTCTCTTCGAAGTGACTCAGAGGGAGTTTTTTTGCAACAGCAGAGGCCAGGTACAAATGTGGCCAGCCAGGACCCACTACTGGAGGACGAGGAGGACGAGGAGGAGGTGGAGGAGGATGAGGATAAAGTATGGTCACAGCGGGGTGGCACCCAACGCAGCTCGGGCCCATCACTGGTGCGTGGCTGGGGGGAAACGCAGGACAATGACGATACGCCTCCCACAGAGGACAGCTTGTCCTCACCTCTGGGCGGCCTGGCACACATGAGCGACTACATGCTGCAGTGCCTGCGCAACGACAGCAGAGTTGCCCACATTTTAACGTGTGCGGACTACTGGGTTGCCACCCTGCTGGATCCACGGTACAAAGACAATGTGCCCACCTTACTTCCTGCACTGGAGCCTGATATGAAGATGC
This sequence comes from Bufo gargarizans, assembly GCF_014858855.1. Taxonomy (NCBI): domain Eukaryota; kingdom Metazoa; phylum Chordata; class Amphibia; order Anura; family Bufonidae; genus Bufo; species Bufo gargarizans. The sequence goes on from NC_058081.1 coordinate 537,489,785, forward strand.
GCGAGTACAAGCGCACGTTGGTAGACGCGCTACTGAGAGCATTCCCAAATGTCACAGGGGAACAAGTGGAAGCCCAAGGCCAAGGAAGAGGAGGAGCAAGAGGTCACCAAGGCAGCTGTGTCACAGCCAACTCCTCTGAGGGCAGGGTTAGCATGGCAGAGATGTGGAAAAGTTTTGTCAACACGCCACAGCTAACTGCACCACCACCTGATACGCAACGTGTTAGCAGCAGGCAACATTTCACTAACATGATGGAACAGTACGTGTGCACACCCCTCCACGTACTGACTGATGGTTTGGCCCCATTCAACTTCAGGGTCTCTAAATTGTCCACGTGGCCAGAGCTAGCCTTTTATGCCTTGGAGTTGCTGGCCTGCCCGGCGGCCAGCGTTTTGTCTGAACATGTATTCAGCACGGCAGGGTGCGTCATTACAGACAAACGCAGCCGCCTGTCTACAGCCAATGTGGACAAGCTGACGTTCATAAAAATGAACCAGGCATGGATCCCACAGGACCTGTCCATCCCTTGTGCAGATTAGACATTAACTACCTCCCCTTAACCATATATTATTGTACTCCAGGGCACTTCCTCATTCAATCCTATTTTTATTTTCATTTTACCATTATATTGCGGGGCATCCCAAAGTTGAATGAACCTCTCCTCTGTCTGGGTGCCGGGGCCTAAATATATGACAATGGACTGTTCCAATGTTGGGTGACATGAAGCATAATTCTCTGCTATGATATGAAGACTGATTCTCTGCTGACATGAAGCAAGATTCTCTGTTACGGGACCTCTTTCCTCTGCCTGGGTGCCTGGGCCTAAATATCTGACAATGGACTGTTCCAGTTTTGGGTGACGTGAAGCATGATTCTCTGCTATGACATGAAGACTGATTCTCTGCTGACATGAAGCCAGATTCTCTGTTACGGGACCTCTCTCCTCTGCCTGGGTGCCTGGGCGCCTGGGCCTAAATATCTGACAATGGACTGTTCCAGTGTTGGGTGACGTGAAGCATGATTCTCTGCTATGATATGAAGACTGATTCTCTGCTGACATGAAGCCAGATTCTCTGTTACGGGACCTCTCTCCTCTGCCTGGGTGCCTGGGCCTAAATATCTGACAATGGACTGTTCCAGTGTTTTGGTTGACGTGAAGCATGATTCTCTGCTATGACATGAAGACTGATTCTCTGCTGACATGAAGCCAGATTCTCTGTTACGGGACCTCTCTCCTCTGCCTGGGTGCCTGGGCCTAAATATCTGACAATGGACTGTTCCAGTGTTGGGTGACGTGAAGCATGATTCTCTGCTATGACATGAAGACTGATTCTCTGCTGACATGAAGCCAGATTCTCTGTTACGGGACCTCTCTCCTCTGCCTGGGTGCCTGGGCCTAAATATCTGACAATGGACTGTTCCAGTGTTGGGTGACGTGAAGCATGAATCTCTGCTATGACATGAAGACTGATTTTCTGCTGACATGAAGCCAGATTCTCTGTTACGGGACCTCTTTCCTCTGCCTGGGTGCCTGGGCCTAAATATCTGACAATGGACTGTTCCAGTGTTGGGTGACGTGAAGCATGATTCTCTGCTATGACATGAAGAATGATTCTCTGCTGACATGAAGCCAGATTCTCTGTTACGGGACCTCTTTCCTCTGCCTGGGTGCCTGGGCCTAAATATCTGACAATGGACTGTTCCAGTGTTGGGTGACGTGAAGCATGATTCTCTGCTATGACATGAAGAATGATTCTCTGCTGACATGAAGCCAGATTCTCTGTTACGGGACCTCTTTCCTCTGCCTGGGTGCCTGGGCCTAAATATCTGACAATGGACTGTTCCAGTGTTGGGTGACGTGAAGCATGATTCTCTGCTATGATATGAAGACTGATTCTCTGCTGACATGAAGCCAGATTTTCTGTTACGCGACCTCTCTCCTCTGCCTGGGTGCCTGGGCCTAAATATCTGACAATGGACTGTTCCAGTGTTGGGTGACGTGAAGCATGATTCTCTGCTATGATATGAAGACTGATTTTCTGCTGACATGAAGCCAGATTCTCTGTTACGGGACCTCTTTCCTCTGCCTGGGTGCCTGGGCCTAAATATCTGACAATGGACTGTCCCAGTGTTGGGTGACGTGAAGCATGATTCTCTGCTATGACATAAAAACTGATTCTCTGCTGACATGAAGCCAGATTCTCTGTTACGGGACCTCTCTCCTCTGCCTGGGTGCCGGGGCCTAAATTTATGACAATGGACTGTTACAGTGGTGGGTGACGTGAAGCATGATTCTCTGCTATGATATGAAGACTGATTCTCTGCTGACATGAAGCCAGATTCTCTGTTACGGGACCTCTCTCCTCTGTCTGGGTGCCTGGGCCTAAATATCTGACAATGGACTGTTCCAGTGTTGGGTGACTTGAAGCATGATTCTCTGCTATGACATGAAGACTGATTCTCTGCTGACATGAAGCCAGATTCTCTGTTACGGGCCCTCTCTCCTCTGCCTGGGTGCCTGGGCCTAAATATCTGACAATGGACTGTTCCAGTGTTAGGTGACGTGAAGCATGATTCTCTGCTATGACATGCAGACTGATTCTCTGCTGACATGAAGCCAGATTCTCTGTTACGGGACCTCTCTCCTCTGCCTGGGTGCCTGGGCCTAAATATCTGACAATGGACTGTTCCAGTGTTGGGTGACGTGAAGCATGATTCTCTGCTATGACATGAAGACTGATTCTCTGCTGACATGAAGCCAGATTCTCTGTTACGGGACCTCTCTCCTCTGCCTGGGTGCCTGGGCCTAAATATCTGACAATGGACTGTTCCAGTGTTGGGTGACGTGAAGCATGATTCTCTGCTATGACATGAAGACTGATTCTCTGCTGACATGAAGCCAGATTCTCTGTTACGGGCCCTCTCTCCTCTGCCTGGGTGCCTGGGCCTAAATATCTGACAATGGACTGTTCCAGTGTTGGGTGACGTGAAGCATGATTCTCTGCTATGACATGAAGACTGATTCTCTGCTGACATGAAGCCAGATTCTCTGTTACAGGACCTCTCTCTTCTGCCTGGGTGCCGGGGCCTAAATTTATGACAATGGACTGTTACAGTGGTGGGTGACATAAAGCATGATTCTCTGCTATGACATGAAGACTGATTCTCTGCTGACATGAAGCCAGATTCTCTGTTATGGGACCTCTCTCCTCTGCCTGGGTGCCTGGGCGCCTGGGCCTAAATATCTGACAATGGACTGTTCTAGTGTTGGGTGACGTGAAGCATGATTCTCTGCTATGACAAGAAGACTGATTCTCTTCTGACATGAAGCCAGATACTCTGTTATGGGACCTCTCTCCTCTGCCTGGGTGCCGGGGCTTAAATATATGACAATGGACTGTTACAGTGGTGGGTGACGTGAAGCCAGATTCTCTGCTATGGGACCTCTCTCCAATTGATATTGGTTAATTTTTATTTATTTAATTTTTATTTTAATTAATTTCCCTATCCACATTTGTTTGCAGGGGATTTACCTACATGTTGCTGCCTTTTGCAGCCCTCTAGCCCTTTCCTGGGCTGTTTTACAGCCTTTTTAGTGCCGAAAAGTTCGGGTCCCCATTGACTTCAATGGGGTTCGGGTTCGGGACGAAGTTCGGGTCGAGTTCGGATCCCGAACCCGAACATTTCCGGGACGTTCGGCCGAACTTCTCGAACCCGAACATCCAGGTGTTCGCTCAACTCTACTCAGCATGCATGTTGGTACCTGCATCCCTGGATTTAATGGAGGCTATTATGGCAACCAAAAATGGTAAAAGGCAGAGTGGAACTAGCATGCATGTGGAACCTGCACTCCCTGAATTTTATGGCGGCCATTATGGCACATAACAGGTAGTTTTTAGTGTTAGGTTCACGTTTTATAGAGATTGCTTTGACGTTTGGCAGACGGGCCCAAATAATTGTCCAAAAAATGTATTTAAAGGGAACCTGTCACCGAGATTTTGTGTATAGAGCTGAGGACATGAGCTGCTAGATGGTCGCTAGCACATCCGCAATACCTAGTCCCCATAGCTCTGTGTGCTTTTATTGTGTAAGAAAACCGATTTGATACATATGCAAATTAACCTGAGATGAGTCCTGTCCCTGACTCATCTCACGTACAGGACTCATCTCAGGTTAATTTGCATATGTATCAAATCTGTTTTCTTACACAATAAAAGCACACAGAGCTATGGGGACTGGGTATTGCGGATGTGCTAGCAGCCATCTAGCAACCCATGTCCTCAGCTCTATACACAAAATCCCAGTGACAGGTTCCCTTTAAGAAGAAGCTAAAATTTGCAAAATAATTGTAGCATTAGCACAAGAATATTTTCTATGGCATTATTGTATTTGTGCTTGCAGGGTGCTATTGCATTCTGTTTTTCTTCTTCGTGTTTCTAGCCATGGCAGCGTGCACCTGCACATTTGGATGTGCTGACTGACCCCCTTTTTTTTGCAGGACGTTAATACAAGTCACTTACTAATATATTGTGATTGCCCATACTGTCCCCTTTGCTAGCTGGATTCATTTTTCCATCACATTATACACTGCTCGTTTCCATGGTTATGACCACCCTGAAATCCTTCAGTGGTGGTCGTGCTTGCACACTATATGAAAAAGCACTAACCTATGTGCTCTCCCATGGTCCCGGGCACCAGAGAAGCGACACTTTTTCCCATAGTGAGCAAGCACGACCACCACTGATGGATTGCTTGGTGGTCGTAACCATGGAAACAAGCATAATGTGATGGAAAAATGAATCCAGCCAGCCAAGGAAGCAATATGGATAATAACAATACATTAGTAAATGGCTTCTATTAACTTTCTCTACATGATAAATGCCACTTGCTGAAGTGAATCAACCCCTTTAACATATTCCCAAAAAACACTGAAGCAAAACTGAGTGAAATACAGCAGTTTTTCCCCAACGGAGCTTGCAGAAATTTAATGTTGCTCATGCTATTAATTTAATCGAATTATCATGGTGCAGGAAAGGAGAGTTAAATGAGAAACTGGCTCTGCTACATCACTGTACATTATTGTCTTCCCTTTTACAGACTATAGTAGGTCCCTGCTGCTAGATTCATTTGGTTAAAAAAGAAAAACTCATTTTGAAGGTACAGGGACTTCATTTTCTGTGTAATGCCTGAGAATAACAGTTATTTCACAAAGAGCAGTATTTTATCACTTAAAATGGATGTGCTTTGTAGGCTGAAAGAGGGAAACTAATTTTCTCTGAAAGGCTCATTTCAAAGGATGTTCTCCTCCTCTCTCTGTCAGTGTTTTTCCTCCTCTATCCGTTTGCTTGCGAGAGGAAAATGAGTACCGGGCTGGGTTACTCTTTTAATTTTGTCAACTTTTTAAATTCAGTTTGCCATGTCAGCTAATTAGCTGATCCCATCATTCTGCCAGAGCGATTGTCATCAGATGGTTTAACCATCTCTTACTTTTTATTTTAGTGTCTGCCTTGGGCGTTTGGAAAGACAACAGAGGAAAAATATGAGTACAATGCTACATTGTGCACATGTCCCACCTAGTTCCGAGATTACAAACGCAAAAACACAAATGCAATCGCACTCTGCAACCAGCACTCTGCCCTGCCTTTATGCTGGATGTTGAATAAGGCATTGGTGTACATTTTGGCCAAAGCGTAATAAGCCACTCACCACGTCAAGGTCGCCTTCATGAGTGGTCCCTAACACTAGTTTCTACCTGTTATGGGCCATGACAGCCACACAAAGTCCAGGGAGTGCAGGTACAGCATGCACGCCAAGCACACTCTGCTTTTAACCCCGTCCGGTGCCATTACAGCTTTCATCGGATCCAGGGATGCAAGTACCAACATGCATGCTGAGCCCACTATATACTTCTTCTGGAGCCAAATGGCTACTGGTAGGTGCTATATAAGCAGGCTCAGTTTTATACTGACTTTAAAACCAGCCTCCAGGGCAGACTAACTGGTCAGGTGTGCATGACTGCTTGGAGATCGCCACGCCTCCAATATATACTACAAAGAAAAAAATGTGGGGGGTTCAGCCCGCACAACCCTATGCAGGTGCACATTGCTATGGCGAAATACAGATACAAATGCAAAAACACAAATGCAATCGCATTATTACGCTTTGGCCAAAATGTACACCAAGGCCTTATTCAACATCCAGCATAAAGGCAGGGCAGAGTGCTGGTTTGCAGAGTGCGATTGCATTTGTGTTTTTGCGTTTGTATCTGTATTTCGCCATAGCAATGTGCACCTGCATAGGGTTGTGTGGGCTGAACCCCCCACATTTTTTTCTTTGTAGTATATATTGGAGGCATGGCGATCTCCAAGCATTCATGCACACCTGACCAGTTAGTCTGCCCTGGAGGCTGGTTTTAAAGTCAGTATAAAACTGAGCCTTATTATATAGCACCTACCAGTAGCCATTTGGCTCCAGGAGAAGTATATAGTGGGCTCAGCATGCATGTTGGTACTTGCATCCCTGGATCCGATGAAAGCTGTAATGGCACTGGACGGGGTTAAAAGCAGAGTGTGCTTGGCGTGCATGCTGTACCTGCACTCCCTGGACTTTGTGGCTGTCATGGCCCATAACAGGTAACTAGTGTTAGGGACCACTCATGAAGCCGACCTTGACGTGGTGAGTGGCGTATTATGCTTTGGCCAAAATGTACAACAATGCCTTATTCAACATCCAGCATAAAGGCAGGGCAGAGTGCTGGTTTGCAGAGTGCGATTGCATTTGTGTTTTTGCGTTTGTATCTGTATTTCGCCATAGCAATGTGCACCTGCATAGGGTTGTGCGGGCTGAACCCCCCACATTAGTTCAGAGATTAAGCTACACTTTATAATACTTACATAAGAAGACAAAGATGGAGTAGTATAAACTTTTTTTCATTTGGGAGTAAAACTCTGTGTCAAATGTATTGTTAAGGGTACTTTCACACTTGCGTTGCTGGATTCTGGCAGGAAGTTCCGTCGCCGGAACTGCCTGCCGGATCCGGCAATCTGTATGCAACATTGATGACCTTTGTTTCGGCTTCAGTAAAGTACTGGGAATTTGTTAAGAGAACTGGTCTTCTTATTGTGCAAACTTATCCCCTATTTGCACTTTATGGTGCTGGCGTCACGAACATCAGGGACCCTGCCTCCACGGCACCTTAAACCCAGACCACCAAGGGCACCTCAACCACCATCTGGCGGGAGTCCCTGGACAACAGAGTGTGGCCCGAAGGAACTGGCGCTGTCCTTCCATTCACTGCATGCCGCCCATAGGGCGCTCTATGGAACTGTGAGTAAACTACTACTACCCGCATGGGCCCAGCATAACTTACATATTGCCCATGCGGCCCAGTTGCTGCAATTAACCCTTCCTTACTTTCTCCTGTGCAATGTCTACCAATTTTAGTGTCATTGCCAATCTACTGAAATTGCGGTATTATTTTTCATACTCTTGTGTGAACTGAAGCAGAGTAGCCAAGTGACTTTTATAGTAAATCTGCTGTAGTTTCTATGATCTCAATCATTCATCTCATAGTGTGCTGTCTGTATAATATCATTTTGTTCCATTGTTCCTTGACTGTTGTTTAAAGTCAAAAGATGAATATAAATTATTAAAAAGAAAATTGAAACTGTCAATGGAAGGATAGATGCTATTATTAACAGCAGGATAGCAGGACAGCTAATACTAGTCTGAATAAACACAACTTGTTGATATATACGTTATTCCATCAACCATTGCAGTATATGAGCACATTGACCTTTCAGCAAGATTCTATCAGTGTCAAGCCTCTTGTTATACATGGCCGGGTGGATTCATACATAATTTATTTAGTGACATTTTTTAGCACTTGCATTTTTTTGAGCATTGTTTGCTGAAAAAAGCACCAGATGTTAGCTGCATGTCTATGGGAAATATAGAATGTAGAACATACATGTGTCAATAAATTGATTTATTGACCAGGATGGGGGCGGGAGACGCATCGCAATGGGGTCGTTTGTTTGGGTAGGAATAGGGGGAGTAAGGTTTAATAGGGGAAAAAGATTATGATAATTTTTCAGTTTTTATTTAATTATATTGTTTAAATCTCTAATAAAATTTATAAAAAAATAAAATAAAATGTGTTTTTGTTACTGGCATTTTTTTTTCTATTTGGTAGTGTTTTTTATGTCATGTTGATGCAATGACTTTTTTCAGGCATATACATATATATTGCTATATTTTCTTGTTTTAGAATACTACGAATATTCGAAAAAACAAAGTTATAACAATATAGCGAATATTCGAAAAAAATAATGAATATAGAGCAATTTAGCTAATATAGTGCTATAATCTTTTTTTTAATAGTTGTCATTTTTTTCCAGTCTGGACTTCAGATAAGAAAAAAATTATAACTATTAGACAAAGAAGATCATAGCACTATATTAGCGAAATTGCTCTATATTCGTTTTTTTTCGAATATTTGCTATATTTCTATATATTCTTGTTTTAGAATATTACGAATATTCGAAAACAAAGTTATAGCAATATAGCGAAAATTCAAAAAAAACAAATATAGAGCAATTTAGCTAATATAGTGCTATAATATTCTTTGTCTAAAAGTTGAAAAATTTGCAATAAAAATTCGCATTACGAAAATTCACATTCTGAAAATTCACATTCTGAAAATTCACATATTTACACGATCATTACCTTGCCGATTTTTCGAGTAAAAAAATCGTAGAATATAACGAATATTCGAGTTTGCGAATATTCAACGAATATTCTACAAAATATTTGCGAAACATCGCAAATTCGAATATGACCCCTGCCGCTCATCACTGCATGTGATATGAAAAATAAAAAAAAAGCAGTTTTAGTGGTAAAAAGCGACAGAACAAAGTTCTTTGTGAAAGCAGCCTTAAAGGGGATTTCCCTAGACTCTATGTCCTCTTTCAATTCATGCTTACCTGCTCTCAATGTTAGCTATATGTCTATGGTACAGTAAATATGGAGTGTAGGACATATCTGTGCTTTTTGATTTCTGACTTTTTTTTTCAATTTGTGTCTCTGGCATCTCTGGCATCTATTTAAACAGAATTTTGAAGCTATGGAATTTTCTGCCATTTTTTCACATACTCCTCTATAGGAAAAAAAGATGTCTACAACAAACTATATGCTGTGGTCCTGCTAAGTGGCTACTAGTCCTCAGCTTGTTTTCTTCCGGTTGGGGCATAGACATGATCAGCTATTACTTGGGGACTTGTCATTACTGAAGCCAGTCATTAGCTGCAGCAGTGCAGTGACAGCATCCATGCCCCAGCTGAAAGAAAAACTGGAGATCGGGAGATGAAGGAACATGAGCCAGCTGTCACGGCTGTGACTGATCCAGACAGGTCTGGGAGGAGAAGGTCGCAGCGACTTGCTACTCGCGATAGCTTGTGAGTTTGCTCCGTGGTTCAGGGTATGTCATCCGGGTTTTGCCTTGTGAACCTTTTTGTCCTGACTGGGAGTTTGTAGGCATCCTTCTCAGGTAAGTCCTGTCTGCCACTCCCAGCTACTATTAGTTTCAGTTTCACTTTCAGTCATTGCCAGATATAGTCCTTACTTCCAGTGCTATTCTGACCTTTGAAGGAGATCGTTTGACGGTATTTGCTGTGGAGCTCTGGTCTGGCGTGGACTGTCGTTATTGGGATCACCTTCTCTGCTCGTGACTGGATAAGTCTATGTATGTTATAGATTGTTTGTTTGTTTGTTGCTGTCTTCCCCTGTTGTTCTCCTAGACGTGAGTGATGGTGACTAGTGCTCCCATCTGCCTTTCCCCAGTCTAGTCTTGTTAGGGTGACTGAGGGTTTAGGCATCCTGCTCGCCGCACGGGTTCACACCCCGTCTAGGGTATCAGGGCAGACAGGTGCCAGCTTAGGGTTAGTCATGGGTGACCGTTCTATTTCCCATCCGTAGATAAGGGTCCCCCTTCCCCTCCGTCTGGTGCGACACGACTGCTGCTGGGATAGCGGTCGTGACAGTATATCTGGCCATTTAAAAAAGAAAAAGTGACATTTCTTTTTTTTTTTTTTTTTTTTTGCTTGCTGTTTTGCTTTGTATTTTTCTGTTCCACTATGGATCCGGTTACGGTTTTGGCGAAACAATTACAGGGGTTATCCCTTGAAGTGGCAGGATTAAAAGCAACTGTGCTGCAGCAGCAGCAATCCTTGGGTTCCACCGTTGCTACGGGAAACCAGGGTACTCCTGAGCCAAAAGTGGCTTTACCTGATAGGTTCTCAGGAGGAAGAGACCAATTTGTAACCTTCAGAGAAGCTTGTAAATTGTTCTTCAGGTTACGCCCTAGGTCCTCCGGCGGTGAGGAACAACGGGTGGGCATTGTAATTTCGCTCCTGCAAGGAGATCCGCAGGCTTGGGCTTTCTCCCTACCATCAGACTCTCCGGCCTTACGATCAGTGGAGGAGTTTTTTGAAGCCATGGGTCTCGTATATGATGACCCGGGCAGGGTCTCACTGGCTGAGTCTAAGCTACGTAGACTTCGGCAAGAGAACCGGTCTGCTGAACTATATTGTTCCGAATTCCGTAGGTGGGCTACTGATACATTATGGAACGACTCGGCCCTTAGGAGTCAGTTCTGCCAGGGGTTGTCTAAAAAATTAAAAGACGCGCTGGCGGTATACGAGGTCCCTGGGTCTCTTGAGGCTGCTATGTCTCTGTCCATAAGAATCGACAGACGACTCAGGGAGAGACTATTCAATTCTACAGAGGCCTCTATAGGGCAGGGATCGGTTTGTTATTATCCAGTCGAACCAATGCAAATAGGGGGCGCCACTAGACGGGTGAATCCTCCTAAGGTCCGCCGTAGGTCAGAGGTTTGTTTTCATTGTGGGGGGAGGGCTCATTTTGTAAAGGTATGTCCCTCAGAACCCAAGAGACCACAAACAAAGGAGCCGCCGGAAAACTAGAGTCCCCAGATTGTGCGGAGGATAACAGTCTGGGCGTATTTGTTTCCTCCATACGCTTGTCTCAGTTTTTGTTGTCCGCTACCGTTGAGGCGGGCAATAAGACTGAGATCTGTTCCGTCTTTTTGGACAGTGGGGCAGGGGTCAACTTGGTGGATTCATGGTTTGCTCAGGCTCTGGGTTTTACTCCGGAACCGGTACGCAGAACTATTCCTGTTTTTGCCATCGACTCCTCCCCTCTTACTCAGAGAGAGTTAACTCAGATCATCCATAATATCCATCTGCAGGTAGGGGACCTCCATAAAGAACATATCTCTTGTTATGTCCTGGACGGTCTTCCGGCTCCTATGGTATTGGGGCTTCCCTGGCTGGTGACTCACAATCCAGTAGTGGATTGGCAGGCCGGGGAGATTGTGGAGTGGAGTGAACATTGTAAGGACAACTGCTTGAGTAGTAGGTTCTCTACACTCTCTGTAACATCTCTGCCTGCCTTTCTGTCAGATTTTATGGATGTGTTTTCTGAGAAGGGTTGTCAGGGGTTACCACCTCATCATCCATATGATTGCCCGATTAATCTTTTACCTGGGGCAAAACTACCTAAAACCCGGTTATACAATCTTTCCGGCCCGGAGAGGAAGGCTATGAAAGATTATATTTCGGAGAGTTTGGCTAAGGGACACATTAGACCCTCTTCTTCCCCCGTGGCTGCAGGGTTCTTTTTTGTTAAAAAGAAAGATGGGGGGCCTGCATAACTATCCGAGATCCCTATCCTCTTCCTCTCATTCCCGACCTCTTTAATCAGGTTGCTGGTGCTAAATGGTTCTCTAAAATGGATCTCAGAGGAGCCTATAACCTGGTTTGCATCAAAGAGGGGGATGAGTGGAAGACGGCTTTTAATACTCCAGAAGGGCATTATGAAAATCTGGTCATGCCATTTGGTCTTACTAATGCGCCTGCGGTGTTCCAACATTTTGTCAACGATATTTTTAGTCACCTTATCGGGAGATTTGTTGTGATATATCTTGATGACATCCTGGTCTATTCTCCGGATTTGGAGACACATAAGATCCATGTGAGACAAGTGCTGCAGATATTAAGGGCCAACAAATTGTTTGCTAAATTAGAGAAATGTGTGTTCGCCGTAAAAGAACTGCAATTTCTGGGGTATATGTTGTCAGATTCAGGTTTCCGCATGGATCCAGAGAAAGTCAGGGCGATTATGGACTGGGATCTGCCTGAGAACCTGAAGGCATTGCAACGCTTCCTGGGGTTTGCCAATTTTTATAGAAAGTTTATAAAGAACTATTCCTTGGTGGTCAAACCACTGACTGACATGACCCGAAAGGGATCCGATTTTTCCAAATGGTCACATGCAGCCAAAACTGCCTTCACATCTCTGAAGGAGAGATTCACCTCGGCCCCTATTCTCGTACAGCGAGATGTCTCGCTTCCTTTTATTGTAGAGGTTGACGCATCAGAGGTGGGGGTGAGAGCGGTACTTTCTCAGGGCCCGTCCCCTGGTGAATGGCGTCCGTGTGCTTTCTTTTCGAAGAAATTGTCTACTGCAGAAAGGAACTATGATATTGGCTACAGGGAACTTTTGGCTATTAAGTTGGCCTTTGAGGAGTGGCGTCATTTTTTGGAGGGGGCGGTTCATCCCGTCACAGTGATTACTGATCACAAAAACTTATTATATCTGGAGTCTGCTAAACGTCTCAACCCTATACAGGCTCGGTGGTCGTTATTTTTTACTAGGTTTAATTTTGTAATAACCTATCGCCCGGGGGCAAAAAATACTAAGGCGGATGCATTGTCTCGAAGTTTTCCTGGAGGGGGTGATGTTGAGGTACCAGAGCCTATTTTGCAAAAGGGGGTGGTGGTCTCTGCATTACACTCAGGTTTAGAGGGGAGGGTGTTGGAAGCTCAGGGGGACGCCCCGGCCTCCTGCCCCTCGGGTAAACTGTTTGTGCCAGAAAATTTACGCCTGGAGATACTAAAAGAACACCATAACTCCACACTGGCAGGACACCCAGGTAGTAAGGCAACCTCTGAATTAGTGTCTCGTCGGTTCTGGTGGCCTAAGTGGCGCCAGGAGGTGTTTAATTTTGTGTCTGTATGTGCTGCATGTGCTACCTGTCCTGTCTTTTACCTCTGGCCATCCCCAACAGGCCTTGGACAATGGATTTCATTACGGATCTACCAGTATCAGCTGGGAAGACTGTTATTCTTGTAGTTGTTGACAGATTCAGTAAAATGGTGCACTTTATTGCTCTTACCGCATTGCCTAATGCTAATACACTGGCACAGGTTTTTATTGACCACATCGTGAAGCTTCACGGGGTCCCTTCCGATATTGTTTCGGATCGTGGTACCCAATTTGTTTCTAAATTTTGGAAAGCTTTTTGTTCTCGTTTAGGGGTTCATCTGTCGTTTTCTTCATCTTTCCATCCACAGTCCAACGGTCAGACTGAACGTACCAATCAAAACCTAGAGACATATTTGAGATGCTTTGTTTCCGAAAATCAGGAGGAATGGTCATCTTATTTACCGTTAGCTGAGTTTGCCATTAATAATCGTCGTCAAGAATCCACAGATAAGTCACCATTTTTTGGTGCGTATGGTTTCCATCCTCAGTTTTGTACGTTTAGTGAGGGGGGGGGCTGTCTGGGATTCCCGAGGAGGAACGATTTACGTCTTCACTTTCATCAGTGTGGCAGAGTGTGCAAGAAAGTTTGAAGAGAATTGGTGGCAGATACAAAGTGTGGCTGATAAGAAGCGCTCTGAAGGTCCGGACCTTGGGGTGAATGACTTGGTGTGGTTGTCTACCAGAAATATCAAGTTGAAGGTTCCCTCGTGGAAATTAGGTCCAAGATTTTTTGGTCCTTATAGGGTAAATAAGGTCATTAACCCGGTGGCTTTTCGTCTGAAGCTACCTCAGACTCTAAGGATCCATAATGTCTTCCACAGATCTCTGCTTAAGAGATATGTAGAACCTCCTGAACCATTGCCACTACCGCCTCCACCGGTGGTTGTTGATGGCAGTCTTGAGTTTCAGGTAGAAAAGATTGTTGATTCACGATATGTTCGCTGCTCTCTTCAGTACCTGGTGCACTGGAGAGGTTATGGTCCCGAAGAGAGAATGTGGGTGCCAGCATCAGAGATAAAGGCGGACAGACTTATTCGGGCTTTTCATAGGTCCCATCCGGAGAGGCCTGGTCTTGAGGGTCCAGTGGCCCCTCGTAGAAAGGGGGGTACTGTCACGGCTGTGACTGATCCAGACAGGTCTGGGAGGAGAAGGTCGCAGCGACTTGCTACTCGCGATAGCTTGTGAGTTTGCTCCGTGGTTCAGGGTATGTCATCCGGGTTTTGCCTTGTGAACCTTTTTGTCCTGACTGGGAGTTTGTAGGCATCCTTCTCAGGTGAGTCCTGTCTGCCACTCCCAGCTACTATTAGTTTCAGTTTCACTTGCAGTTATTGCCAGATATAGTCCTTACTTCCAGTGCTATTCTGACCTTTGAAGGAGATCGTTTGACGGTATTGCTGTGGAGCTCTGGTCTGGCGTGGACTGTCGTTATTGGGATCACCTTCTCTGCTCGTGACTGGATAAGTCTATCTATTTTATAGATTGTTTGTTTGTTTGTTTGTTTGTTACTGTCTTCCCCTGTTGTTCTCCTAGACGTGAGTGATGGTGACTAGTGCTCCCATCTGCCTTTCCCCAGTCTAGTCTTGTTAGGGTGACTGAGGGTTTAGGCATCCTGCTCGCCGCACGGGTTCACACCCCGTCTAGGGTATCAGGGCAGACAGGTGCCAGCTTAGGGTTAGTCAGGGGTGACCATTCTATTTCCCATCCGTAGATAAGGGTCCCCCTTCCCCTCCGTCTGGTGCGACACGACTGCTGCTGGGATAGCGGTCGTGACACCAGCATGCTGGGCCAGAGCATCAAGGAGCAGGTAAGTATGAATGTCAATAGGCAATGCATAAGATAACGCCAGAGATAACACTGGTCATGGCTATTTAAACCCTAAGATTCTACAGTCTGTAGTGAGCACAGAATTTGAGTGATTAGTCAGACTAAAGAGGCTCCAAAATGCAGGATGCAGATTAGTTAATATAGCAGACTGGGGACTTGTGAAGGCTCCTAGGCCTGCCACCGTATACTGCCTATTAAGCTTTGTCTGCAGCAAGGCTTAAAAGGAAGATAACAGTATCCCCATAGACTGCAATTTCAGTTTATTTTATAGGCAACTACATGTTTAAGTCCCCTAGGGGATCTAAAAATAAAGGTGAAAAAGTAAAAAGAAAAAAAAAGGTCTGAACTATTAAAATATAAAAAGATTTATCCTGCTCGGTGAACAGCAAAACACAGTAAAAAACAAAATACAAAAAAGTGTATATACAATTTTTATTGCTACAATTGTACTGACCCCCACAAAAAAGGGTAAAACATCAGTTTTGCATAGTGAATTCCAAACTCCAAACTCAAGTCTCAATGTTATATCCGCTTACACTGAGTATTAGGTGGTTGCCTTTCACAGCACAAGGCCTATCCCTTAGGCCTCTTTCACACGAACGACTTTTCCATCAGGGTGAGATGCATGAAGCAAACGCATAGCACCTGCACTGAATCCATTTTTCACACATCATTTCTGCGTTCACAAAAAATTGCAGCATGTTTTATATTCTGGTTCCAGAGGAGTGAATGCGACTTCAGTGAAAAACAGATTGCATATGGATGTAGATTGTTATTCTTCAGGTTTTTTTTTCACTCCTGTGCGGAAAAAACTGAAACACTAAACGCAATTGCAGACAAAAGTGACTGAACTTGCATTCCAAACCATCAGCTTTTTTCTGAACAGATCCTGACACAATCTGTATCGTTCACGTAAAAGAGGCCTTATAGTTATATCACGCAGTTCCTAGTTGTGAACTCAAAAGCTCAACTCCTGCTATCTCTTCCTCAGGAAAAATCTGGAATTTTTTGACACTCCTAAAAACTGACTACTATCAGCTGCACAGTAGGCCTAAGGTAACCAGTCTTCTAATATAGTGTCCTCTTTAGCCCCACAGAACTGACAAATCAAAGTCTTGACTAGACCAACAGTTCTAATTGGGAAGGGAATAGACAGATGTAGCAGAGCTACAGATTTTGTGTGTAAGGGTCCATTCACATGTCCGCAAATGGGTCCGCATCCGTTCCGCATTTCTATAGGGGGTGACGGCCGGGTGTGTTGCGGATCCGCAATTTGTCTGCAACACACCACGGACGTGTTAATGGACCATAAAACTGTGCAGAACAACCACGTGTTACTGTACACTGAGCTCACTTATCACAGCTCTCTGATGATTCCCCAGCAGGGGGAGGGGCCTCACAGACACTGCAGGCTGCCAGACTGATGACTCATGCTCTTCACATGAACTAGCACGCAAGGACTGAGCTCTCAGTGAGATGTCATAAGGAGGTGTGGCCAGCCTTCACTCTAGCTGCCTAAGCCTGCCCAGCCTTAGCTGCAGGAACCAGGAAGTGAACAGCAGAGTGACTGCAGGTGAGGATGAATTTGCAAGATGGGAATAACCCTTTAAGATCAGCTATTGTTTTGTTTCAATACAAATACGGTGATACCAAACTTGCAATTTTTTTGTCCATGTGCAACTCACTTTTTTTTGCTGATCCATTGACTTCTACGGGTTCAAGGTCTGCATTCTGAAGACCAGAATAGGCCATGTTCTATGTTTTGCAGAAATGACATACGGATGTCAGATGCACACGGATTAGATCCACAGCTCAGCAGGCAGATCATACAAAATAAGATTAGATACACAGCTTAGCAGGTAGTATAGCACAAGATTGAATTAGATATACACCACAGCAGACAGTATAGTACATGATGGGATTAGATACATAGCTCAGCAGGCAGTATATCAGACACAGCAGACTGTATCATATAGGATTAGATACACATGTGATTTAATGTGATTTTGTATTCAAGCTGTTTATTGCACTCCTAGATAGTGAGGGAAGAGCCTATGAACTGTCACTGATGTGATTTAGACACTGAGTGAGAAATAGACTAGCAGGATTTATGTCTGGGTGTAATAACATAGCCACATGTAGTTGGAGTAGCTCCTGCAGATGGTACTATGGGGGTGGGGCCAGCCTGTGACTTGTCACTCTGCAGTGCTGCCATGCTTGTATATCAATAAAGTTACCTATTCAACAAAACAGGAAACTAGGAAAGTAAACAGATCTCCCAGGATGATCTGATGCCTAGACAGGGGGAGAGAAAGCACTGGCATGAAAAACAGGTATTGGGGGCATATGTATGCATGGTGAGGGGTGTTAGGCCCCTTGCAGACGAGGGTGTTCGAATTATGTCCGGATGCTTTGCGGAAGTGTTCAGTGAAAACTGCGCAATTTCGCAAACAAAGCCATTCAGTGTTTGAGGTTCAATGATTGAGGTTCTACATTAATTGAGGTTCTACAACAAGCAGGAAAGAGCCCTCTTTACTGTGACTTTGTGCAGGAAGCTTTGTTGTTTATTCTAGAGAACAATGTCTTTAGGTTTGGAATGGACTGGTATAGACCAAAAAATCGGTACTGCAATGGGGACTCCTGTCTCCTGTACTTTAGCGAATATGTACCTCGCTAGATTGGAAGATAAGTGTATTTTCAATACCAGTAATCCTTACCTACAGTACATTAAATTGTTCCTACGGTTTGTGGACGATGTTTTAATAGTTTGGTCCGGGACAGAGAACATGTGTAGGGAATTTGTGCAGTACCTCAATGAAATGAAATGTATGGCAATGAAATTCACAATGAATTTCGGGGGTCCACATTTAGAATTTTTGGATGTGTCTGTCGCGGTTTGTGGCGGAGAGTTGGTCATCGAGGGCTATCGCATGCCCACGCCGACCAACTCTCTGCTACACCAAGACGGAGTTTTCATCCATATCCCGTCAAAAAATCGGTGCCTTATGGGCAATTTATCAGGTTGAGGTGCAAAAATGGCAAAGATGAAGGATATATAAAACAAGCACTGCATTTGAAAGAACGGTTATTGCAGAGAGGCTATCCTGAGCACTTATTGGATGAGAACATAAAAGAGGTTGAGAAATTGTCCCAAGATGAGTTATTAGCAAGAAAAAGAGGGATTGGTAGGAATGGGCAACAGGAAAATAAAAATAACATCAAAAAGAGATGTGTTTTCATTCAAATTTAGCCCAATGGCTAATTCTAAACGTACAGCAATATTTAAGCACTGGGATAGCCTGAAAAAAAGATGGGAGTCTGAGAGGCAAAGTGGATGATAAACCGTTAGTCACGTATAGACGCAGTCACACAATAACGCTGGGTTCACACCTGAGTGCTCTGAAAGGAGCGCTCTGTATGCGCGGTTGTACCGGCGTTTACAATCGCGCATACAGAGACAAGCGAACGCCCATTGTCGCGCGTTCCCGAAAGTCTATGTATGGGAACGAGCGACGCAACGCCCCAAAGAAGCTCAAGAACTTTTTTGAGCGTGGGGCGTTTTTCAGCGTGTTCAAACGCGCTCTAAAACGCTCAAGTGTGAACCAGGGCTATAGGGAAGCATTGGTTTTCATGTGTTGAGCGTTTTACAACGCGTTTGAACGCGCTGTAAAACGCTCAAGTGTGAACCCAGTGTAAAAAATAGGTTTGTGAGAAGCAGATTTTTGGGAGAAAAAAATGACTAATTGGTTGCAGGAGAGGTTGCTGGCTGGTAAATATAAATGTGGCAGTTGTTCGCTATGTGAACAGAATTGCCAAAAAAAGATTGTCAAAATGGGTCCCATCACAAAAAGGATCACTAGTTTCATAAACTCTAGAAGTACTTATGTAGTATATGTTTGATGTGTGATTGTGGCCACTTCTATGTGGGAAAGAACATCAGATGTTTATTTCAGAGGATCAGGGAACATTTTAACTCTATAAAGACTGGAAAAGGTTGCAGCAGACTAATTGACCATGTGAGAAAGGTACATGGAGGTAATGTGAAAGCACTGCAGTTTGCTGGGATAGAGACTGTCCCATACCCAGGTCAGGGAGGAGACAGACACTGCACCCTTTTGCAAAAAGAAGCAAAGTGGATCATTTGTACAGAAGCAACAGGTCAGCTTGGTCTGAATGACGGCAATGATTTAAAGGGGTATTATCATCTTAATAATCGCTGTTAAATCTGTTAATGATTTAACAGTGATCATTTTTCTAAATATATTTCATTAACAAATCCCTACCCCTTAGAAAAAAATAAACCTATACTTACCTGACTGTTGTCTTCCGTCTCCCCTGGTTACGGCCACTGCTCTTCTCAGGAATCGCGGTGGCCGCGCGTGCGCAGATGACTTATTTTCTTCTCCTGGCCGGCCGTGCGCTGAACTGAACGCACACGCTGAGTCCGAGCATGCGCCCTGGTGACTTCTTCCTGGTAAATACTATACTGGCCAGGAAGAATCACCAGGGCGCATGCGCAGACTCGGCGCGCGCGTTCAGTACAGCACGTGGTCCGGCCGGGAGAAGACATCAATCAATATGTGGAGCCCGCCCCCTGCCGAGTGCCGAAACCAGGAAGTGGACGGCGCGCCGGGACCGGGTAAGTATAAAACTGCGCGTTGAGAAAACCCCTTTAAATGCGTTTTTGTAATATTGTATCTCTTTGTTATAACATGTTTATTAATGATCTCTTGTGTGCACGCCTGGTTGTTGTGGGTTACCATGGCAACCTAATGCCGGGGTATAAGAGGTGTAGTGGCCTGAGGAAGCACGATCACTCGTGTGCGAAACGGCCGTTGCCACTGGTATGTGAATCTGGCTAACTGCTACCTTGCCGCATGAAGCACTTGTCTGCTTGAAATAAAGAAGCAAATGAACCATCGGTGAGTGCTGCCTATTTTTTCTTCATCTCAGTTTGCAAGAGTTAATGACTTTATCTTTTGGATTCTGCACCACCTTGTTGGTTTTTGTTTGGAGGTATCGAGAGGCTTGTGCAGGCACGCACCAGTGTGAACACGTATCAGCAGTGCCACCTGTGATTCCTTTGCTGTTGAAAGCCATTCAGTTCTGTTTGCGATCGCGTTCAGTTATTTTTATCGTGCAGGTGCAATGCATTTACTGCGTTTTGCACGCGTGTGATAAAAAGCTAAATGTTTACAACAACATCTCTTAGCAACATCCATGAAAATTGCATTGCATCCGCACTTGCTTGCGCATGCGATGCGATTTTCACGCAGCCCTGGCCCCATAGAGTGCTATGCGTTGACGTCACGCATTGCACCCGCGCAGAAAACTCTTGTGTTGGTGCCTTTTTATGCCTTAGGAGCATGTAAAAAATATTTTGATTTTGGGACCCAATAACCTCTTTAGCACTTGCTGTGTCATAGGTAAAAAAAACTCATTAAAATTTCAATTGTCCCAAAAAATAAATTTTTTTAATTTCACCTCCATTTTTCTTTAATTTATGTGGAACACCATAAGGCCTTGTTCACATTTCCATATCATTTTGACATCTGTGAAAAAAAGCATCCGTGTTTCATTCGTGAAGATGCCTGTGAAGGATCCGTGTGTCTTTTTTTTACCCCCTGTGTGTCATCCGCTGCTCAGCTGAAAATTAATTTCCAAAGCATTTCCTATCAGTCTTCAGTGAAAAACAGACACAACACAGATGACATCTGTGTTGTATCCGTGATTTTCACGGATCCGTAGATTTCTATGGCCATGTTTGGACGAAGCACAGACCAAAGTAGTGCATGTCTCCGTAATTTTTTCTACTGACCCCTACTGATGTGTGAATAACACAATCAAATCAATGGGCACGTGTGCTATCCATGGAAAATTCGGATACCACACGTCAGTGAAAAGCGGAAATTAACAAAATATTCAGATTTGCTTGAATAATTAAAGTATTCCAAAGTTATTACCACATAAAGTGACAAGTTGAATTAGCAAAATTAGGGTGCTTCCACATGACCACATGTATTTTGCAGTCTGCAAAAAATGTTGATGACGTCCGAATGACGTCAGTGTTGCATCAGTTTTTTTCAAACCCATTGCAACAAAGCCTATTCTTGTCTGCAAAATAGACAAGAGTAGGAAATCTTTTTTGCAGGACTGCAGAATGGACATAAGGATGCGGACAGCACACCACTAGCAGTCAGCATTTTTTGCGGCTCCATTGAAATAAATGGGTCTGCTTCCAATCCGCAAAAATGTGGATCAGATGTGGACCAAAATTGCAGTCATGTAAATAGGCCTTAGGGCTCATGCACACAAACGTATTTTCTTTCCGTTCCATTTTTATTTATTTTTTTCGGACCGTATGCGGAACCATACACTTCGATGGGTCCACAAAAACAACGGAAGGTACTCTGTATGCATTCCGTTTCCGTATTTCCGTTCCGCAAAAAAGTAGCGCAAGTCCTATTATTGTCTGCAAATCACAGTCCGAGGCCCCATTCAAGTCAATGGGTCCGCAAAAAACTTGGAACACACACGAAACACATCTGTATGTCATCCGTATTTCATCCGTATTTTGCGGATCCATTCTGTAGAAATGCTATGCCCAGCCCATATTGCTCATGTGTTTGGTGAATAATAAGTTACTGTTTCCATTTCCGATCTGCAAAAAATGGATCGTATACAGAAACCATATGGATATGTTTTGTGGAATAAAAGAACAGAAGAGGACTTAAATTAGAGGAAAAAAAAACCTCCGATACGGAACTAGGGATCTGTGAAAAACAGATCGCAGAACAACATCGGTCGTGTGCATAAGCCCTTAGGCTGTGTTAGGAAGGTGAAACATGGCTCTATCTGGAAGTGATTAAACTGAACAGTTAAAACATAAGCGCTCACCCCCGTTACCTACTTGCAGACCACCAGATGACTTAAAGGGGTTGTGGATTCTTACTATTGATGACTAGTGATGGACGAACATTGGCCGGGACTATGAGCGAACGCGATAAAAAGTTTGCGAACTGCAAGTTCGCGGTGGGCCCCATTTACTTTAATGGCAGGCGAACCTGAAAAACCTTCAGGTCATTATTGCACCTACCAAATACTTACAAGAAGTGCACAAATCATCCCACAACATGGACAGTGACATACCAAAGGGGGATCAATGGCAAAAATTCCCACAAAAAATATATATTTTAATCAGGGGCCATTTTTATGAATCCTAAAGGGAAACTGTCAAAAATGTGGCCTGCTGGAGCCTAGAAATGTTTTATTTTAGACCACGGGAGTACAGACCCCAAAAATTTGGCATTCACCTAACAGAAAACATCAAGTGATAATGTGGCTGGAGGTATATTAGACGGTCATTGGATATCAATTTTACTGCAGGCCAGTACAAATAGATGTCAAATACATATGTTTAAAAGAACAAAAAATATAAAATTGGATTAAAAACATGGCTAGCGAAATCCCCACTCTTGAAAAAAAAAAACTAATAATAATAGTTGAAATTTGATAACATATGGTCGTCGTCAACAGGTGTTGAATTCCTCCGCGGTCCCAAACGTTAGACATTCACCGGACAGAAAAGAACAATTGATAATGTGGCTGGAGGTACATTAGGCGGTCACGTATAACAATGTTTACTGTTGGCCAGTTAGATTATAGGCCCAAAATATTATGCATTCACGATACATAAAAGATCAAGTGATTATGTGGCCGGAGGTATATTAGACGGTCAATGGATATCAATTTTACTGCAGGCCAGTGGACTACAGGCCTCAGAAATTATCCATTCACCGTACAGAAAAGAACAATTGATAATATGGCAGGAGTTACATTAGGCGGTCACCATATAGCAATTTTACTGTTCACCAGTTAGATTATAGGCCCCAAAAATTATGCATTCAACGTACATAAATGATCAAGTGATTATGTGGCCGTAGGTATAAGACGGTCAATGTATATCAATTTTACTGCAGGCCAGTGGACTGCAGGCCCCAAAAATTATTCAATCACCATACAGAAAAGCACAGTTGATAATTTGGCTGGAGGTAAATTAGGCGGTCACCGTATATAAATGATCAAGTGATTATGTGGCTGGAGGTATATTAGACAGCCATTCAATATCAATTTTACCGCAGGCCAGTACAAATAGATGTCAAATACAAACGTTTAAAAGAACAAAAAATATAAAATTGGATTAAAAATCCCCCCTCTTGAAAAAAAAAAAAGGAATGATAATAGTTAAATTCGATAGCACGTGGTCATCACAGGTGTTAAATTCCTCCGAGGTCCCAAACATTAGGCATTCACCGGACAGAAAATGCCTTTTATGCAGCTGTATTAACCTAAGACAGGGACCATTATTTGTTCTGGGTGGTGGCGCATATTGTTGTGTGCTGTCATGAAGAAATTCAATTAAACGTGGTCATCACAGGTGTTGAATTCCTCCGAGATCCATGCCTCATTCATTTTTAGAAATCGCGAGCTAGGCGAGTGCGCTTATCGGTCACAATCCCCTCTGCTGCGCTGAATGTCCTTTCGGACAGGACACTTGTTGAGGGTCAAGCCAAGAATTCCATGGCAAATTGTGCAAGCTCTGGCCATAGGTAAAGCCTGCACACCCAGTAGTCCAGGGGTTCCTCGCTTCTCAGAGCGTCCACATCGGCTGTTGACCCGATGTAGTCGGACACCTGTAGGTCTAGGTGTTCCCTGAGGCTGGATCTTGAGGGCGGCTGTCGATGGGTTGGCTGCAAGAATGATCTCATATCCCAAGTGACCAACACATCTTCAACCGCCCTCTTCTTGCATGCACTTTAGGATTGGTACTTGGAACTGTTTCTCTGAGGGTGGAAATTCCTCTGTCAGCGCCCGCAACAGCAAAATGCAGCATCTTTCGCAGCAAGGCCTGGAAATGCTGCATTCTGACAGCCCTCTGTGATGCTGGTAACGTGTCCGCCATTTTGCGTTTGTACCAGGGGTTTAAGTGCGTTGCCACCCAGTACTGGTCCTTGCCCTTTATGCTTTTTATATAGGGGTCCCTCTTCAAACACTGGAGCATGAAGGCCCCGATTTGCACTAAACTGGAAGCGGTGGAGCGGCTTAACTCCAGCTCATAGCCCAGGAGAATGTCGTCCTCTGTCTCCCCCCCCCCCCCCATTCATGGACAACACCAGGGATCACAGAAACGTTTAAAGCCTGCTCTTCTTGCTCCTCCTCCCCCCAGGCACCATCCTCCTCTGACTCCTCTTCAGACTCCTGCTGACTTGTCTCAGATAGAGTAGCCCTCCCTGTGAATTCATTCAGCATTGCGACTTCCTCATCTTCCTGCTCCTTGACGGTTTGATCAATGACACAACGTAATGCACGCTCCAGAAAGAAGGCGTAAGGTACGATGTCACTAATGGTGCCCTGGCTGCAGAAGGCTGCATGCGTCAAGCATGAGCAGCCACTGGCGCAGTTAACGGCACGTTTCTGCAGGAGAAACCTATCAAGCACAAGCATGGTGGAATTCCAGCACATCGGGCAGTCACAAATCAGACATCTGATGGGCAAGTAGTCTTGCAGAGATTTTCCTTGCCTGCGGCAAGACGTCCTGGGCCCCGGGTTATTTGGCAATGAATCGCTGCACGACTAAGTTCAGGACGTGTGCCATTTTGCCCTGTTTGCCAAGATTGGCACCGCTGTCACACACCACTTTACCAACTGTCAAATTGAGCGGGGTTAGCCACTGATCGGCCTGTGACCGCAGAGCTGAAAGGAGTGCAGGACTGGTGTGGCTCTTGGCTTCTAGGCACAACACCTGGCACGTCGAGCTGGGGGGGTGCAGTAGAAAAGGAGGAGTCAGCCGAGGAGGAGGAGGAGAAGAAGAAGAGGTAGCCCTGAATGCAATCTGTGGCGGCAACACCAAATCCACACGGGTGCCATGGGTTACATGCTTGACTGCCATCAGAAGGTTCACCCAGTGGGCAGTAAAAGTTATGTACCTTCCCTACTCTTGTTTGCTAGACCACGTGTCTGTGGTCAGATGTATATTGGCACCGACACTGTGTGCCAGAGATACATTCACTTGCCGCTGAACAAGGCCATATAGCTCTAGGATGCCCTTCTGGGAGAAATATTTCCTTCCGGGGACCTTCCATTGTGGTGTGCCAATGGCCACAAATTTTCTAAAGGCATACGAGTCCACCAATTTATATGGCAGTAGTTGGCGGGCTAGCAGTTCCGACAAGCCAGCCATAAGCCGTTGGGCAAGAGGATTATCCAGCGTCATCTTCTTTTTTTTTTTTTTTTTTTTTTTTTTTTTTAATTTACGCTCAAACATTTGGGCCACGGAAGCCTGCCTTGTGCCAGATGAATGGGACGACAGCACGGTGGAAATTGAAATGGAGGACAAATGGGAGGAGAGAGGAGAAGGAGAAGAGGCAGGAAGTGAAGCACCAGGAGTGTGGCTTTGTGGGTGTCAGGATTAAAACCCAGTAATGCTGCAGTGCCTGGCTGCAGCTCTGTCTGCTGAGCCACCTTCACTCCTGATTTGTTACCTTGTCAGATCTCTTGTGCTAGATACATTGCAACCCAGTTCCTTGCTGAACTCTGAACTCCTGGCTCCTCCCATGTACTTCCTTTTAAAAGTCATGTCCTTGCTCTGATTCATTGCCAGATTATTGTGCTCTCTGCCAATATCTTGCTCCTCGCTGCTTCCTGTGAAATCGACGTTATCATCCGTGTACCGAACCGTGGCTTGTATTATCCGACTATGCTTGCTCGTGCTCCTTTACTTATCTGACATTCTCGGCTATTGACCCACGCTTGTCCTGACTACCATCTGCTTGCTGCCTCTCATCTACCTCTGCGTGTGCATTGCTTCTTTCAGCTACTGGACGCCGAGCCTGAACCTAGATCGTTACAGTGGGTCCTGACGGCGTTGCTCCCACTGGGCTCGGTGATGGGAGGCCAGGTGCCTTAAGGAGGTAGTCCCTAGGTGAGTGTTGAGCTTACCGCGACTTATGCGTTGACAGCACAGGCTGCAGATGGTAACGTTATTGTCAGCAGCTGACAAATTAAAAGAAGCCCAGACTGCGGAGCCATGTATTGGCGTCCTGGGAGCGCCAGATGTGACCATGCATGGTGGATGGCTCACTCCAGATACATTTGCAGTCTGCTTTTTGCCTCCTGTGCACTGCAAATTCTACCTGCTTCTCCTCCCTATGTGCTGCTCCATCTCTCCCACGTGACATCCATCGACACATCAACATCATCTCCTTCACCACCACTGACATTAGAGAACGCGGAGTAGGCAGCGGGGACCACCCTTCTTGGGCTGATCTGGGTACTGTCGTCAGACCGCTGGGTGGCGGCTGTTGCTACCTTCTCTTCCTGATCTGATACCAAGAATGGCTGCGCATCGGTAAGGTCTCTCGGAGTGGTCCCACTCACTTCTATGGAGCGGCTTTGTTTGTTCAAGTGAAGACTACAGAGCTGTCCCATAGAAGTGAATGTGGACACCACAGTTAAACAGACTGGAGAAGGCAGTGCTCATACAACTTCTCTTCAAACTGTTATTCAGCAAGGGTGCCAGGAGTTGGACCCCCACTGATCTGATATTGATAACCTATCCTGAGAACAACTCCTTTAACAGCAAATTAGCCTGACTCCGTAGTTTACAGAAACATCCAGATTTGCTGATAATGGCCTCTTTAACAAGGTCAGTATTTTTGCACCAGTATCTGTAAGCCAAAATCAGGTCCAAAACACAGAAGAGGCACAAATATCTTTATTATATATTTTCTCTGTAGGTTCCACTTCTGGTTTGGGCTTACAAATTGTGGCGAAACCAACCTCGCCACAGTGTTTTGGAGGGGGCTGTTTGAAGGCCTCTTGCCTCAGGATTATGGCCCATGCTAACTTTTGAACCCCTGAACCTATTCAAGTGAATTTTGGATAGGTTTGTCCCCAAGTTATACTGTTTAAATTGATGTAAGTTATATGTATGGACAATGTAACCTCACAAAGTTGTAACAATTTATAATAAGTGTAACTTGTCAGCTTGGGAGGAATATGCTGGGTGTGTCTCTATTGTCCCATTGTGTGTTTAAATGGTGATGTCTGTCCTGTTGTCTCCACATGTGTATTGGCGACTTCCCTTTGTCCTGAGAGATAATTGGATTGCCCTCGGTTGTCTCTGGGACAGAGAGGAGGAAACCATGATGCATTGTGGGGATGTGTTGTATCTGTTCTGTGTCGCAGTCTCCCTTCTGGTCCTCTAGGGGGCGGGAACGATTGGTTGCTGTACTTGCATTGTGTGTGTTGTAAGATACTGATTGGTTGGATTTCAAAACCCTGTGGGCAGTACTATGTTTTTTTTTTTTTAATGAATAAAAGAGGCTGTATCTGAAGTACAGTCAGACCACTGCTGACCCTCAACACGGAGCCTTGTCTCATTATTGGGGGGATTCCCTGTATGCTGTTGGAGACTGATTGCCAGGAGTGTAAGCCGATTGTATGCTTTTCCTGTTCGTCTGCCGGCAGCTATTCGCGAGGTTCCAGTTTGGAGTGCTATTTTGCATCCAGTTCGGGAGGTTGGTGTTCTGCAGTAGCTGTGCCTGTCTCTCAGAAAGGGGCATATCACCTAAACGGATTTTAACCCCTTGTCTGCTGAAACGGTCCGTTACACAAATACTGACCAAATCCTGATGCAAAATACTGACCATAGAACTTCTGACCTGAAAGGGTGTCTGACACAAGCCAGTAATCTAAAAACACTATAGGGAGATATAATTAGGTAGATATTACGGACTATGATCCGAGATAGCATTAACCTCCGTGACCTACCTATACGTCTCAGTGGTTAAGGGATTGTATAAAGCGGGCTTCTGCTGAGAGCCCACTCCATACGCTGCAGATGCAGGCTGTATAATACAGCAGACACGTGGCCGCAATGACAGAGAATGGCGATCCCACCAAACCCTGATATTTAACCCACCAGGTGCCGCGATGAATGCCAATCTCTGCACCTGTGAGGTAAGGCAGAGGGAGGCGGCTCTCTCCCTTCCAATTGGAGTGAAAAAGTAAAAATAAAATACATTACAATATTAAAAAAGTTTAAATTGCCCCCCTTTCTTAATTTTACATTCCATATAAAAATATAATAACAATAAAAAAATAAACATCATAATGGAAAGAAGTACAAAACAAGCCCTCATACAGCTCTGTGGACAGAAATATTAAAAAGTTATGGCTGTCAGAAAATGGCTATTTAGTAAAACAAACCTATACAAGTTTTAGCACACAGTGAATGCTGTGATGTCAAAACCCCAATAATCTTGGCAGAATAGTGTTTTTGTTTTGTTTTTTCAATTTTACCCCACAAAGATTTTTTTTTCTAGGGAACTTTCTTGAGGGTCTCTCATCACTGGATAATGAAGAGGAGAAAGAGCAATATAGTAATATTGTAACATCCCAGAGTTATGTTACTAAACTCTTTTTCCCAGCTACTATTTGTTGGTAACATGTGCCTTGTCATCTAATGTGATTTATTTAATATTCCTCACAAATGTGCATTGAAAGCCTTGTAAATCATACTTTGCTGTAATTTCCATGTACACCAGCAGGTGGCAGCAATGTATTTAGTGTCATTTTTAGCATTTCTAGACTGAAGTAGTACATTCCAGTTTAGCTCCCCCCTCTTTGAGGAGGTGTGGAATGTTCCCACATCCTGCCTCATGGGGAGGAAAGGAAGTTACAGTTAGTGTGCCAGCCACCCCTGCTAGGGGAAGGCTGTGTCGGTAGGAGCTCCCAAATCTAGGGATCCCAAACTAGGACCCGGTCTCGGTTGAGACCAAAAAACATTCCCAGTCTGAGCCATCAGCCTCAGCTGGTTGACAAGCAAGCAGCACCTCCAGTCCTCTAGGAAGAAGCATTCCCTGTGAGAAACACTGTGAGTACATATCCAGAGACCAGGAGAAGCCAAATTCCTCCTCAGCTAGTCAGGCCCACACCAAGCAGAAGATAGAGCAGAAGATAGATACCTGCCATATTCCCCAGGCATATGATAAGCAGCAGAAGAGACAGTAATCCCTGCTACATATTGCCAATACCTGCTGGGACCCAAGACTAAAGCTGTATCTCATGTGGATTTATGCTGCATTAAGTAAAGACAAGTTGGATTATATTACAAGTCTGGATCTCAGTTATTCCGCAATTACTCCTACTAGCAACACTCAATTTATTGCAAGTGAGCCAGGATCCAGGAGTCCAGCCGTACCAAGGTAGGAGACACCGTTGACACTATACCTACTACTACACAAAGACCCTATCCCCACTCTGGTATTCCTCACCTGGTACGTGAGTTATTACATCTTAAAGGGCCCTGCAACAGTACCTGCGCACATTGCAATTGGCGTCACAAACAAACCATAGACTTATATACATCTATCCTGACCCACTGCATAGTTGGCCATCGTACCACGGTCCTGCTCATTGCATTTTGGCATCCTCTTCTCCCGCACTCACTTTTACAGCGAGAAAGCTACGATTGTCTGGTCAGCATCAAGCAGCCAATCACAGTCATTGGAGCTGCAGGGTGGAGTTACTTGGGCCCTTAACTTAGATAGTTGGCTGTCAGGGAAAGCTTCCATCTTAGCTTGGTCACTGTGCGATTGCACACAATAACTTAAAGGGGTTGTCTCATCATGGACAATGGGGGCCTATCGCTAGGATATGCCCCCATTGTCTTATAGGTGCAGGTCTTATCGAGAACGGAGCCCTGCATGATGGTGCCTCGCTGGCCACCACCAAGCTGGCTCCCCATAGAAGTAAATGGGAGAGTACTGCGGGCGTGGCCCCCGCTCCCGTTCATTTCTATGGGGCTGACGGAAATAGCCGAGCCAGCTCTCGGCTATTTTCGCCGGCCCCATAGAAAATTAATGGAGGGCGGCTGCGCATGCGCAGTACGTGGCAGTGCGCCCTCCTTGACTTGCGGGGCTCCGTTCTTGATATAGGTGCGGGTCCTAGCCGTGGGACCCACACCTATAAGACTATGGGGCATTATCCTAGCAATATGCCCCCCTTGTCCATAATGAGACAACCCCTTTAATTGGGCCTTACATGTATGGTGCGATACGGAAACTCACTTCCCACCGCGTCGTACATGTACAACACACTGCGAGAAGGAATTAAAATTTTGTTGTGCTCTTCTGTGTATACAGTGTTTGTGCATCTTGTATCTATATTCAGGGACTTATTTACAGGTTTAATCTGACTTCTTTTTTAGCAGAGCTGTAGAGAGAGCAGCAATGCACGGTGGTTTACCGTTGCCTGTCAATGTGCCATCTGGCAAAAGTAAACAAGTGTATGGATTTTGGGACCAAAACTCAGTGATGCTGTGTAACTGATGAGCTACTGTGTCAGCAAGACTTATTTACAGGAAGCATGAATGGGTTATGGAAGTTCAAAGCCAAAGTAGCCATAACCTTGATAACATTTTAATAAACTCTAACTGCATGATAAAAACTTTTGCCTTTGGTCACAACTTGTTACAAGAGGGAAAAGTCTGCAGATACCAAAGTTTTCTTTCATATATAATCTGGGGAAATTAAGAGCTCAATATAAAGGAGTTTTCTGGGACCTATCAACCTACTTTAAAAGTAATCTGTCACCTCGCTCAATCTAACAAATGGCATAGCATTCTAGTTCATTGTACCATCATCACAACTGTTTCTTTGTTAGAGAAAGTGCAGGTTACAAACATCAGAAAAATAAGTTTGAATGATGAATGATCTGCAAAGTGCCCAGCAGAGTGAGTTTATCTGCTGTAGGAGCCCAAGTTCACCTCTTGCAAGTGCTCAAGCCAGCCCATGAAGAACCCAAGCCGGCATCTAGACGAGTTCCCAGTGCTGCTCCTTGTGCCATTATGTCCGACCCCTCCACTGCAACATCACAATCTAGCCACAACTCTGCCTGCCTGGTACGTCTTGGTTAAATACTGCATATGTGCAGAGCTAGAGACTGCCTCCCCTTGCACATTGAGTGGCCTACAGAGGCCATTGGACTCAATGCAGTAACTGAGCATGTGCTGAGCCCTGTGATGTCTTCATCCTGGGACCTGTTATGCACATGCTTAAGAGTTTGCGGAGACGCACCAGGACCAGGAACGTGTAGTTGTTGCCAGATCAAAAGCCCAGTTGTCCTGAGTGTCTATATATTTGATTCAAAACTTACTAGCGGATGAACCTAAAGAATAATTTCCTCAGGTGGGCCCAAAGATCTTGAATTTAACACTGATCTAACTGCATCTTTTTCTGCAGAAGAAAGTTTCCAATATATTTACTATCTTAAATTTGCATGGATTAGCCACTCTGGAACCTTTTCACATGATGCTCCTCTCAGAAAATCTGCCTACATAAATTCCTCTACCAGGTTTTTGGTCTTTTCTATGGACTGGGATATCACTTCCACAGACCAGGACGTGAATTATGCTGCGGATGGGACCAGAACTATCTTCTCCCTGTTGCGAGAGCAGATGTGTTGGGTTCAGGAGCTTGCATATGCATCATATAGACAAATAGTTCTGTCCCATCCACAGCACCTACCCTGTTTTTGCATGCCAAAGTGATATCCCCATCTCTAGACCATAGCAGAAATCAGGTAATGGATGTGACGGACAGATGTAGGATTTCTCGAAAAGGAACATCACATCAGAAGGGTTCCAGAGCTGCCTATTCATGCAACCTTGAAAAAGTAAGTTTATTGGAAACTTTTTTTTGCAAGTGCAGAGAGCCCCTGAGGAACATATGCAAAGGATGTGAGCGGTAGTGGCCTTGATGAGGTATTGTGTCACACTGTACTCCCTCAGGCAATTGGTCCCTGGGGATAGGTGCAGTGGAAAGCTTTGCTTAGTGCAAAATATAACTTGTGGGACATCCAGCAATAGTTAGTTCAAAGTACAGTTTCGGTAACCAGGTGATGAGGTATGGTGGCTGGTTAGGTGGCAATTAAAGGGCACTAGCAGGCACTTTTGGATATAGGTGTCCACAATGTGATAAAGACTTGATTTATGACTGTCCTGAAAGTGGTCTAGGTGATGGGTGTCTGAGCCATAGTCCCACTCACCTGCAGAAGGGTCTGTAAAGCTGTCGCTTTGCTGATCACTCTACTGTCTAGGCACACTGAAGATTTTTTGGAAGCATTATTCTCAAATCACATAGCTTTATGAGGGCAATTTTTTTTTTTTGCGGGATAAGTTGTACTTTCTAAATGCCACCATTTAATATGGCATATAATGTAGTGGGAAGCAGGGAAAAAATTCCAAATGGGGTGGAATTGAAAAAAAAAAAACGTTTTATGGATTTCGCTCCCAGTACAGACCAAAGTTTGGACACACCTTCTCATTCAAAGAGTTCTCTTTATTTTCATTAATATGAAAATTGTAGATTCACACTGAAGGCATCAAAACTATGAACTAACACGTGGAATTATATACATAACAAAAAGTGTGAAACAATTGAAAATATGTGATATTCTAGGTTCTTCAAGGTAGCCACCTTTTGCTTTGATTACTGCTTTGCACACTCTTGGCATTCTCTTGTTGAGCTTCAAGAGGTAGTCACCTGAAATGGTTTTCACTTCACAGGTTTGCCCTGTCAGGTTTAATAAGTGGGATTTATTGCCTTATAAATGGGGTTGGGACAATCAGTTGCGTTGTGGAGAAGTCAGGTGGCTACACAGCTGATAGTCCTACTGAATAGACTGTTAGAATTTGTATTATGGCAAGAAAAAAGCAGCTAAGTAAAGAAAAACAAGTGGCCATCATTTATTTAAGAAATGAAGGTCAGTCAGTCAGAAAAATTGGGAAAACTTTGAAAGTGTCCCCAGGTGCAGTCACAAAAACCATCAAGCGCTACAAAGAAACTGTCTCGCATACGGACTGCACCAGGAAAGGAAGACCAAGAGTCACCTCTGCTGCGGAGGATAAGTTCATCCGAGTCACCAGCCTCAGAAATCGCAGGTTAACAGCAGCTCAGATTAGAGACCAGGTCAATGCCACACAGAGTTCTAGCAGCAGACACATCTCTAGAACAACTATTAAGAGGAGACTGTGTGAATCAGGCCTTCATGGTAGAATATCTGCTAGGAAACCACTGCTAAGGACAGGCAACAAGCAGAAGAGACTTGTTTGGGCTAAAGAACACAAGGAATGGACATTAGACCAGTGGAAATCTGTGCTTTGGTCTGATGAGTCCAAATTTGAGATCTTTGGTTCCAACCACCGTGTCTTTGTGCGATGCAGAAAAGGTGAACGGATGGACTCTACATGCCTGGTTCCCACCGTGAAGCATGGAGGAGGAAGTGTGATGGTGTGGGGGTGCTTTGCTGGTGACACTGTTGGGGATTTATTCAAAATTGAAGACATACTGAACCAGCATGGCTACCACAGCATCTTGCAGCGGCATGCTATTCCATGCGGTTTGCGTTTAGTTGGACCATCATTTTATTTTCAACAGGACAATGACCCCAAACACACCTCCAGGCTGTGTAAGGGCTATTTGACCATGAAGGAGAGTGATGGGGTGCTGAGCCAGATGACCTGGCCTCCACAGTCACCGGACCTGAACCCAATCGAGATGGTTTGAGGTGAGCTGGACCGCAGAGTGAAGGCAAAAATGACAACAAGTGCTAAGCATCTCTGGGAACTCCTTCAAGACTGTTGGAAGACCATTTCAGGTGACTGCACACTCTTGATGAGCTTCAAGAGGTAAAGCAGTAATCAAAGCAAAAGGTGGCTACTTTGAAGAACCTAGAATATGACATATTTTCAGTTGCTTCACACTTTTTTGTTATGTATATAATTCCACATCTGTTAATTAATAGTTTTGATGCCTTCTGTGTGAATCTACAATTTTCATAGTCATGAAAATAAAGAAAACTCTTTGAATGAGAAGGTGTCAAAACTTTTGGTCTGTACTGTATGTATAGTATTTTTATATCTAAATAGTGTAAAAATAAATGTAACCATATTCTGACCCCCATGGACCCTCCGGCCATGACGCTCGCTGCACATGTGAGCAGGTACCATGTCGGCCCATCCCTCCAGTGACGTATATGTACAGTGCTGGTAGTGAAAGGCTTAATAAAAACCTGACATTTACTTTTGCCCGTGATGTGAATTTTTAAACTTTATATAATTTAATCATAATGAGGACGTGTCAGCTCTCCTTATGTTCCCAATTAAATGAATGTTTTTTTTTCTGAGAAATATAAAAACAATCTTAGAGCATATTTTTACAACTCTATGGTGTGGCTCTGTTTTTCTTCTGGAAATATATGAATGAATTGACAACTGGGTGTTGCCATTCCCTTTGTCAATAGGGTGTATCACTACACAGCTTGGCACTGTCAGTGCAGACTGGATTGTTACAGACAAGGAGTATGGCAGCACCCAGTTGTCAATTTATGTACATACACCCAGGAGGAATAGTAGAAGAACAGCATACAAATCTAGAAAAAATTCCAGATTTTTATTTCATGGGGAATACAATACAGTTAACAGCCTTACCTTTTTTTTAAATTAAGATCTCCATTTGCTATCAGTGAAGGGGAACATTTTTATTTATATCCAGAGGCTAAAACATTGTAGAGGTGCAATATTTCTTACAGAAGGGAGTTTGCTACAATTGTCTCCATTCCAAGCCATCCATTGTGAGCCAGAATTCTCTAGTATCATGGCTTGTGTTTGTCATGGACTTCACTAACTTTAATGTGTTGAATTTGGGTTTTAGTATTTTTGACAGTAAGAGTAATTAAGCAGGCTACACTGTGCTTGATGTTAAAGAGCATGAGAATTAGTGGTGAGTGAAGTTTTCAATAATTTAGATTAGCCTTCTTCGAGGAAATTCAACAAGAAATTCAGATTCGTTATGAAGTATTTCATCATGAATTGCAATTACAATGACAGGGAGTAGGAATTTGCACTGCCTCCTTTCATCGTGCTGATCACGACATGTGAGAGTCACATTGAGACCTTTCAGGAGTTAATCAGGGGTTAAAAAAAATACATATTAACCTCATCCTTTTAATCGTGGAGAGGCAGTCGTGGCCATCTTGATTGAAGATAGTGCACCAAACCTTATGCGCGCTAATGTAATGACTTCTTCACGCTGGCCAAGCGCGGTGATCACTGATGACGTCACTGCTCCCAGCCAGCGCACTAAGGTGGTGACGTCGCATGTCAGCGTGAGTGAGATTTGGCACATTTTCTTAAATCAAGATGGCCTCAATGGCCTCTCCGCGATCAAATGGATGAGGTATTTTTTTTTATTTTTTTTTACTGCCATTTCAGGAAAAATTGATTCATTACTTGGAAGTGCCAAGGAATTCGGATTTGCAGTGAATACACTAATCAACACTAATAAGAATGCTTGATTGCAAATCTTTGTGGTCTTTTCAGTATAGTCTTACAAAAGCACTTAAAAAAAAACACTTGACTTTTACAATATTCATAGAAGGAATTGGTGAAAATTAAAAGCACCAATGACTATGGGCTGACTATGGCAACCACTCGAATTTTCCTTTGCACCAATTTTGATACACTCCATACGCCCATAGGTTACAGTAGAAAGAGTTGGCCAGCTCTACACTATGGGGGAGATTTTTCAAAATTGGTGCAAAGGAAAATTGGCTTAGTTGCCCATAACCAATCAGATTCCACCTTTCATTTCCAAAAAAACTCTTAAAACTGAAAGGTGGAATCTGATTGGTTGCTATGGGCAACTAAGCCATTTTTACTTTACACCACTTTTGATAAATCTCCTTCAATGTCGTCATCTATACCTGGCCACTTTGGATTCCCGAAAGGTGTCAGGGAACATCTATTCTCCTGATGAGACCCCTATCTATCATTTATTGTTTATTCTTATTATATGCCATAATTACAATTCATAGTAACTGTTTAGTAGATTTATGGTGATTTATTATGTATGATATGTGAATTTGCTGTGGAAGTTTAGGATTAAGATGGTTAATCTCTTGACAAGCTATGAGTGCTAATGTTTTAGCATGCTGGGTTTTCCAGTGACTGCCTATAGTGAAACACCTGCTTAGTGGCTTTATCGCTTGCAAGAACATTTCCATCACTGAGGCATTCATGGACCAAAGAGCATGTATATACGGACAGTTGCACCTTGTTAGGAATAGGATGGGAATAGGATGGGTCTTTGTTAGGAAATTAATTCTATGTACAATGCAGGAAGACAGAATACTGATCTACCAGCCGTAAAGGTAATGACATTAGAGATTAAATCTGACAATTAAAATAAAAAAGAAGAAGCAGTTTGACAAGTCAGCCTAGAGACTAGAGCAAAATGGAATTTGAAGAGTGGAGCAGCTCATCTGATTCCTTTTAATCTCAGTTTTTACCTTAACATGGCTACTTTGTTTTATAAATAGGGCAACAAGAAAGAATCAAAGGGAACTAAGAAGAACTTTGGAATTACTTCTGGACATACAGCGTAGAAACTATCTAGCTAGCTATATATATCTGTCTCATATCTATCTACAGTATCTATCACATATCTAGCTATTTATAGTTCTATCTGTCTATCTGTCTTTCTATCTGGAGAACATCAGAACAGAGTTACTGCAAAAGGGTAATTGTTGTAATGTTGTATTTAGTGTTGAGCATGCTTCGTGGTAAAGAATCGATTTTCCCTGAATGACGGTAAACAATAAAAAAAATCATACTTACCTCATCCGTTTGAGCACAAGAGCTGGCTGCCACCGTCTTGATTGAAGATCAAGAAATTCTGTGCGCAGTGACAGATGACGTCACCATGCCAGATGATGTGATGATGTCATCACGGGCCATGCTGCATCTTCAATCAAGATGTCACCGGCTGGCTCTTTGTAATCAAACAGATGAAATTAAGTATGATTTAATCATTTTTTAAAAATTTTGCATGGTAATATTAATGTCAGATGCTGCGATCAGCTATGAATGCGGAATCTGAGGGGTACATGATGGGGAACGGCACAATCGCCTTTCCCCGTCATTGCACCCACTACTTACAAATAAAGGCATTTTGTGACGAGGTAATTTGTCACAAAGCACATATTTTTTTAAAATTAAGCAAAGCAGCCGAATCAAATTTTCCAATACTAATCTATAGTTGTATACAGAACAGCATTGTATTAATAAATCGGCCTTCACTCAAACTCTTTAACTTGCTAGGAGATGGATCTGGGGCCACCCTCTAGTTAGTCAATTAGTGAAGAGTCTGGGCTTAGCTGAAGAAGACAGAGGACCTATGTTGTACTAGCACCTAGGTGCGAGTTTCAGAGAAACATCTTCTCTGAGACTACACCTGGCTAAGCAAGATACTCTACTACAAAAGTACTCAAGAGGGAAAGGAAACTAGAAGGTCCAGAATCTACAAGGCTGTCCATTAGAGTCAGACAGCAAGGTTGTCACGGAAGGTGTACAG
Source organism: Bufo gargarizans (assembly GCF_014858855.1). Taxonomy (NCBI): domain Eukaryota; kingdom Metazoa; phylum Chordata; class Amphibia; order Anura; family Bufonidae; genus Bufo; species Bufo gargarizans. The sequence continues at coordinate 537,527,209 of NC_058081.1, forward strand.
GAAACAAGACAATGCAAAATGAATATATGACTCACTGGATCCAAAACTAAGGAACAAAAGGGAGACCCCTGCATAAGACCTGGCACTCTCCCTGACTCTGCTCAGCCTATGCGAACACCCCAATGGTGGATGATCGCATATCCTCGTACCTCGACTATATAACACCTGAACACCCTACAATAGTGAGGGGACATGACCACCGACTCCCTACACTAGACACGGAGGGAGTCAGGGTCACCTGGGATCCAGCAAACATAAAATCACAAATGAATGTACAACACTTATCTTATAGAAGACTGGGAAATAGGATCAGCATGCGCACACACACTCTAGGAAGTTGTATAAACCGCACACTAATGCATTATGGGGAGGACTTTAAAGGGATGCAATCAGTCCAGCTACAAGACAGCTGAGAGAGGCTAACGAGATGAGGAACTGAAAACCAAAACAAAGAAAGCTCAAGGAGGAGGTTCTGAAAGGCATCTGTCAGAGCTTCTCAGATGTCTGGTTGTGACAAAGGTACTGTGCACATTTATGGCTGAAGGAGAGCTCTTGCTGCTGTGAGATGGGATATTGCTAATGCACCCTTCCACTCTCTGAGATTGTTTGTCCAGCCGTACCTTAATTCTGTACCTCTCAGCCTGGGAATTACAGAACATATACACAGAATCTCAAATGCGTGCCTAAGGTTCTGCAGAGAGACTTTAGATAAAGAGAGGAGTACCACAAACCCAATGCTGCTCTCCATACATTGCTATTGGGGAAGAATTGCACTGGGATTTGATGGGAACTATACCTTGATACTTTTGGATGTACCACTACTCTTATCAGCACCAAATTAATGAAAGACTTATTTGTATTTGTATCTACCGTACTAAAACTGGATTGGTTACTGACTCCACCATTCGCCGGCCACAGTACCTATACCTCATACCAGAGCCACTACCATTTCCATCCTCTACTCACTTCTCACTGCATATCTAGCTTTTGATCTATGTTGAATTATTACTTTGGCCCTTCAAGGTTTTCATTTTCTGCATCTTATGTAATAGGCTAAATATTTTCTATTCTTTCAACTGTCAACAGACTTGCAAATCTGATTAAAAAAACATGGGTTATTGTTCACATACAGTATGGCAATTTTAAAGCATTATTTTTAGAGATCCACTGGTTCGCCAAATTGTTTTGAATTTTTTTTTGTTTGATCCGAATATATTCGCAGCAAATGTAGTTAATTTTTTTTATTTCCTGGATACAGAGAGCCTTTATAGTGGTATAGAACACTGTGCCTTGCAGTAACACGCATAGGGAGTCTGCTTTGGTAGTGAAATAATACTGTGAGTCTGTTTGACATGCAGATGGCAGGCAGCATTCTTAGAATCACTGCACACTTTACTTATTTGGGTAGTCACTGGGCCAAAACTGACCAAATAACTTAAGTATGAACTAAGCCTTACAGGTCAATGTTAGCGCAAAGAAAAAGCACCATCCCTTTTCACCGTTGTCAGCTGATTCCACATAGATGTCTACAGAACCTGTTCTATTAAGCGCTTATACAAGTAGACCTCCCCGACAGAGTGGAGAGGGTGTCAGCAGTAAGTTTGTGATTATTTTGCCCTTCCTCTGATCCATCAGAGCAATAACCCACAAAAAACAGATCCAGTCTGTGGAGTATCCGCCTTCACTCGGTCAGCATTTGGTCAGTAATCCATAGTCTAGAGGTGGCAGCAGCATCAGGAGGCCACAGAGTGGCACAATGACATAGTGTGTAGGTGTCAGCAACATCAGGAGGCCACAGAGTGCCAAGATGACATAGTGTGTAGGTGGCAGCAACATCAGGAGGCCACATAGTGGCAAGATGACATAGCATGGATGTGGCGGCAGCATCAGGAGACCACAGAGTGGCACGATGACATATTGTGGAGGTGAAAGCAACATCAGAAGGCCACGTAGTGGCAAGGTGACATATTATGGAGGTAGCAGTAGCATCTGGAAACTACAGAGTAGCAAGGTGACAGTGTGGAGGTGGCAGTAGCAGCATGAGGAGGCCACAGAGTGGCAAGGTGACATTGTGTTGAGGAAACAGCAGCATCATGACACCACAGAGTGGCAAGATGACATATTGTGGAGGTAGAAGCAGCATCAGAAGAACACAGAGTGGCAAGGTGACATAGCGTGGAGGTAGCAGCAGCAGCAGGAAACCACAGAGTAACCCAGTGACAGAGTGTGGAGGTGGGTGGCAATAAGAGTACCCGCTGACGATGTTGGGTGTAAAAAGCCAGAAGTCAACCCTCTGCCGAATGGTGACAATTCGGCTATCACTACCGAAGCAAGTGAGCATGCATCGGGCCATTTGTGCAAGTGACTCGGAGAGACTCCCTGCCTCAATCTCAACTGTATACTGCCACGGTGTGCCTGCATCCTCTGCCTCGTCTTCCTCATTGCCCTGTAGCTACTTTGGCTGCTCCTGCTCCTCCTCTCCTGTCACCTGTATAGAAAAACCACCCATTTTGCTAGACATTGCTTGTGCTCCAATGTCCTCCTCCAGTTCAGTCCCCACAGGGCTCATGTGGCCGTGAGATCTAGCTGCCACGTCTCCAGTCCCCTGACCAGCCAGATTTACCAGCATCTGTTCCAGGACATGAAGCAGTGGAATGACGTTGTTCATCCCGTAGTCCTGGCGATTGACAAATAGTGTGGCCTCCTCAAGGGGCCTGAGCAAAGGCGTCATGCATGAGCGGCCACTGGCTGACATCAAAGTTACACAGGAGAATACTCCTGTCCACTTGGATCATCAAGAAATTGTTCATGGCCTTTCTCTGTTTGTACAGTTGGTCCAACATATGTTGGGGGATGCCATTCTACCACTGCAGCTCAAGGAGGGTGTGCTTGGCGGTGTACAAGTGGCTGAAGTGCATGTAAAGTTTCCTGGCCATTTTTAGGATGCAGATGGGTGGAAGACTTCAGGAACCACTTGACAACCAGATTTAACACGTGTTCCAAGCAGGGCGCATGGCTCAGCCCTGCTTGACGCAACATCGACACAATGTTCTTCTCGTTGTCGATCACCATGGTTCCTATTTTAAGTTGTCGTGCAGAAAGCCAGTATTTGAATTCTTGATGAAGGACCCAGAGCAGTTACTCCCCTGTGTGACTCCATTCGCCCAGGCACACCAGGTGCAGAACAGAGTGACACCGCCGTGCCCTGCACATGTGGTATTTTGGAGGGGCACTGTGAATTGTCCCTGCAGTGGAGGCTGAGGACATAGTGAAGGATGAGGAGGCAGAGGCAGACATTTTTGCAGGACCAAAGGGGTGAGAACGTGGAGGCAGAAGGGGCGTCGCCTGGCCAAGTTGCTGGTGTGCCTGTGTATGAACCACATTTACCCAGTGGACCATAAAGGACATTTATTATCCCTGATTGTAGTTACAGCTCCACACGTCGACACTGCTGTGCACTTTGGCAGACACAGGCAGGCTCAAGGACTGGCCCACCTTCTGTTCTATATGTGTGTGCAGGGCTGGTACTGCCTGTTTGGCAAAGAAATGACAGCTTGGGACTTTCCACCATGGCTCGACACAAGTTATCAGTTCTCTGAAAGGTGCAGAGTCCACCACTTGGAAAGGAGAGACTGCAGCACCAGCAACTTGGACAGGTGCATGTTGAGCTTCTGCGCCATTGGATAAGTGCACGCCTACTGTTCTCTCTTGGCAATAGCTTTGGTGATTGATTGCTGATGAAATGACTGATGGGGAGTAGAAGGGCGAGGAGCAGGAGCATCAGGAGCAGCAGATGATGGGAAAGATAGACAGCTCCATTCGGCTGAGATGGTGGAGCCTTGACTGCCTGAAACCGGGTGTGTGCCACTAGGTGATGCAGTGGTTGCTGCGGCAGGCTGGACCACCACATCTGAGCCACTTTATGGTGACGCTGCTTATGTTGACGCAGGGCCGTGGTGCCAACATTAACACCCTGGCCACGCTTCATCTTCTGCCCGCAGATTCTACATATGGCCATGTTCACCTCCTCCGGCGGGTTAACAAAAACCTGCCACACAGCCTAGTAGGTGATTTTACCCCCAACACTACGCATTGACTGACTGCTACTGCCGCTGTCTCCTTGAACCCGTGCACCGCTACTTCCTGGGCAGGTAGCGGGTGGTCTACCCCAGGTATGTTTGGCTCCTGACCTCCCACTGTTTCTGCTGACTACTGGCCATGCTAGTGACTTGCTGGTTCCGCTGCTGCCTCACGGGCAAGCTGCCACCCTCTTCTCACGATGATGATGAAGCCCCTTCGTCACCCGGCTTCCAAGTGCGATCAGCTACATCATCATCGAGTACTGTCTGCACGTCACTGATGTTCCCCCCAGCCATCTCTGGGTCAGGAGCCTGACTGCTCGCAACACCAGCAATAATGCCACTCTCCTCATCACTACTTGCCCGCCTAGTGGAGGAAGCGGCGGATGTCTCCTCCACATCTTGGCTTTCCAGTAGCTGCTGTATAGTGGAGCTGAGCCCACATACAATACTTCTCTGGCTGAGGGAACAGGGGCTGCTCCCATGCCATGCCAACTAAGGGTTGTGTCTGACGAACCCACTGACTCTTGGTTAGGGTTGTCTGATGTCAGCTGTGATGAAGTCGAAGATAAAGTCAACCATTCAAGAACCGCTGGGTTGTGGTCAAGACACAACTGCTAGCTGACACTGCGAGCTCAGGCCTCTTGAAGTGACCCCTGCTACTACGGCCTCTTACTCTGCTGCGACCTCTGCCTGTGCCAGAAACATTTAGGCCTCTGCCACTCCCCTGTGCAGGGCCTAGCACTTCTCTGTCTAACATACTGTTAGATCAAAAAAATAAATAAATAAAAAGGAAATTAAAACACCCCAAAAAAGACTTGGAATTTTCTCACGTCACACAATGGCTAATGAGCCCTTTTTTTTCACAAATACACACAAAAAAGGGCTTAGAACATATAACTACACAGCTGAACAGCAAATATATTTTACTTTGTCACTAATGCACTCCACAAAAGACTTTGAACTAGTGTTGATCGAGCATGCTCGGCCGAACACCAGTTTGGCTCGAGCATCGCGATGCTCGGCACATAGTGTGTTCAGCTGAACATCGTGTGTGCTCAAGCGCAATGCTCAAGTCTCCTCCCCGCACGTTTTTTGCCTGCTACGCAGCCAATAAACGTGCAGGTAAATATTGCCACTCACTGTAATGCCATAGCCATGTTGGTTACTGGCATTACAGTGATTGGCTGGCTGGAACACGTCATCGGATGCTATAAAGCACCCGATGACACGTGGTTCGGCTCAGTGTTAGTCAGGGAGAGCTGTGCTGTAGAAAGGACAGATAGTGTATGGAATTGATTCATTTGAGTTTTATTTTTTTGTTAGGCAAGGTTGGTGTTAGAGACCCAAAAGTCCTAATGTTGTGTCTGGTAGAAATATATATTTTTAGCGCAACCAGCGCTAAATTGCGTGCAATTGTTTGGCCGCTGCATTACCACTGTGACATTACCTGCACTACATCTTCTCCAGTATAACGCTAGCGCATCCGAAATATTTGTGGCATTCAGTGTAATTTTTTCACCGCTGGTTACAGTGAAATTACCTGCGCTACATATCCAGTATAACATTAGCGCATCTGAAATATCAGTGACATTCAGTCTAATTTTTTCACTGCTGGTGGCAGCAACATTTCCTGTGCTACATCTCCTGTATAACGTTTGCCCATCCTAAATATCAGTGACATTCAGTCTAATTTATTTGCGCTTACACTTCCAAAACCTGCACTACTGTATGTGTGACATACTTGCAAGCATATATACCATTTAAAATAAAGTAGAATGGGCACTCATATATCTAGCTCACAAGGTAGGCAAAGCGACTCAAATGCTATATTATTTATTGAACAAATTTATATGAACAATACACAGTAATGTTATACCCTAAACAGAACTAAGTTCCCTAAATCGACATAAATTGATAAAACTTGTATAAAATTGATAAAATGAACATGTAACTGTCCACTGTTATAGCTGATAAAAGATCAAAATGTCCAGTCCAGTGTTAATATTAGCAGATATAACACAGTGCTTTTGTCTTCTATTATCTACAACAGTGGTTGACAGCAAATATACCTCCAGAAAAAATAAATCAGTGAGTGAATAAATGAATAAATAAACGATAATAATAAATAAACAGTGATAGTAAATGCACAGTGGCTTATGGTGACCAATGGATAAAATGCAGCATAATGATACATAAAATCCACTGGATCAACAATATATAATTAAAAAACAATTGGTGAGATAATGTGTATAAATAAATAATTGAATATATAAATATATATATTTCTGAAGAATCAATAAAGTGGCTGTATCCCACTGATGCTGCAGTCTTTCTTTAATGGTAGGACATGTGATCTGAATCCTGGCTTGGTCCGTACAATTGTCCACAAATATATTCAATTTAAGCAGATATCTGCCTGAAGGAAGAAGGCAGGTAGCCTTTGAAACGCGTCTGGCAAGGAGCAATTGGATCTGACAATATACCGGCAACAACCTTCTACTATATTGGATTGAAAGCGCTTTCTAAAAGAACTATTATTATCGATCCAAAGAGGCAGAATATCTATCTACCTCAATCAAAGAGACTGGACGTGGATTTGCAGCGTGACACAGCCAGCTTTTTTGTTCACAGCCGGGTGGATACAGCATCGTTAGCAGCTAATTCAGCTGTGTTATCCAAAGGCGAGTCTTGTTTGCATCTACACCACGTGGGACGCCACGGTGGGAATAGGACGATATGTGAGTAAGAGCTATTTAGCTCCGTAATACTGCTGGATATATGTGTATTACTGCTCAAACATTTTGTTATATCATCTACATTGCTGATTGAATATTGCGCAACATTGCTGGACATACTTATACCATTGCTCAAGCATCCTGCCGCGTCCATTGCGGTTGTTTGAATATACAGCCTATTCAGGCAGATATCTGCTTAAATTGAATATATTTGTGGACAATTGTACGGACCAAGCCAGGATTCAGATCACATGTCCTACCATTAAAGAAAGACTGCAGCATCAGTGGGATACAGCCACTTTATTGATTCTTCAGAAATATATATATTTATATATTCAATTATTTATTTATACACATTATCTCACCAATTGTTTTTTAATTATATATTGTTGATCCAGTGGATTTTATGTATCATTATGCTGCATTTTATCCATTGGTCACCATAAGCCACTGTGCACTTACTATCACTGTTTATTTATTATTATCGTTTATTTATTCATTTATTCACTCACTGATTTATTTTTTCTGGAGGTATATTTGCTGTCAACCACTGTTGTAGATAATAGAAGACAAAAGCACTGTGTTATATCTGCTAATATTAACACTGGACTGGACATTTTGATCTTTTATCAGCTATAACAGTGGACAGTTACATGTTCATTTTATCAATTTTATACAAGTTTTATCAATTTGTCGATTTAGGGAACTTAGTTCTGTTTAGGGTATAACATTACTGTGTATTGTTCATATAAATTTGTTCAATAAATAATATAGCATTTGAGTCGCTTTGCCTACCTTGTGAGCTAGATATGAGTGCCCATTCTACTTTATTTTAATATTATTGCTCTTGGTGATTGGGTACAACATCTGTTTTGGTGCACCTTACCATCCCAAACCAGAGGTGAGCCGTCCTTTATCTCTTCTTTTACTAATTTATATATACCATTTAATATGCGGAAGGTGAGCAGTAGGGGACAGGGCCGTGGCCCTGTGCATGATGAAACTGCCTGCTGCGCAGGACACCACTCTTGACGTCACACCAGTGCAACCAGGTGGTCGGTTGGATTGCAGCAAATAATGCTTCCAGTCGGTTAAGCACCACCCTGTCTTCCACAAAGTCCAGTCTCAGTAGCCAAGAGTCTAGTCAACAGAATCCTCGCCCTGATCCTTCTTCCTCCCACCATGGAGAGTCTTTGCAAACAAGTAATCCCACATTAGTATGTATACTAATGCCAGAAGCCTGACTAATAAAACTGGTGAACTGGAATTAGTGATTTGTGAGGAGGACTATGACATAGTGGGAATAACTGAGACATGGCTGGATGATAGCTATGACTGGGCAGTTAATGTACAGAGTTACAGTCTGTTTAGAAAGAATCATCAAAACCGGAGAGGGGGGGGGGGGGTCTGCCTTTATGTAAAGTCCTGTCTAAAGCCCACACTCCAGTAATATGAAAGTGAGGGACATGAACATGTGGAGTCACTGTGGGTAAAGATACATGGCGCTAAAAACAATAATAAATTACTAATAGGAGTTTACTATAAACCACCTAATATACCAGAGTCCACAGAAAATCTACTACTAAACGAGATAGACGAGGTGGCAAATCATAATGAGGTGATTATTATGGGGGACTTCAACTACCCAGATATACAAGTTTCAGTTTCCCAGTCTATATCTCATAAAGGAAACAGGTTCTTGGCAATAAACAAAGACAATTACCTCTCCCAACTGGTTCAGGACCCGACTAGAAGGACGGCCATACTGGACTTAGTATTAACCAATAGGCCTGACAGAACAACAGACGTGCAGGTTGGGGGACACCTGGGAAATAGTGACCATAAAGTAATAACCTTCCAATTATCGTTCAAAAGAGCGTTTCTACAAGGAGGAACAAAAATACTAAACTTTAAAAAAGCTAAATTTAGCCAACTAAGAGAGGCCATAGGCCTAACTAACTGGGACAAAGTCCTCAAAAATAAAAATACAGCCACAAAATGGGATATCTTTAAAAGCATCCTAAAATCTTATTGTGAGAGGTACATACCGTATGGGAATAAAAGGTTAAGGAACAAAAATAAACCAATGTGGATAAATAGAACTGTAAAGAAATCAATAAATGACCAAAAGAAAGCATATAAATTACTAAAACAGGAGGGTGGCCCGGAAGCACTAAATAAAACTATAAGGAAAAAAATAGAACAGTAAAACTAACCCTAAAATGTTCTTCAATTATATAAATGTTAAAAAGTATAAAATCTGAAGGTGTCGGCCCTTTAAAGAGTAATGAGGGGGGAGTCGCAGAGAGCAACAAGGAGAAAGCAAAGCTGTTAAAGGGATTCTTTGTTTTAACTGATCTATCCTCTGGATAGATCATCAGCTGTTTGAGAAGGCAGCAGCGCTCCAGCAGCGCCTCAGCCTTCTCACTGTTTACTGCCGGCCCACTGATGTCACGACTAGTATCAACTAGCATGGGCTAGTTCAAGCTCTGTTCACTTGAATGGAGCTTAGCCCCACCCACGCTAGTTGATACTAGTCGTGACGTCAGTGGACCGGCAGTAAACAGTGGACCGCTGCCTTCTCAAACAGCTGATCGGCAGGGGTCCCAGGTGTCGGACCCCTGCCGATCAGAAGCTTATGATCTATCCAGAGGATAGATCATCAGTTAAAACAAAGTGCAGAACCCCTTTTAAATATTTTTTCTCTCCAATGTATTCACTGAGGAAAATAAACTGTCAGATGAAATGCTGAATGTAGAAATATATTCCCCAATAAAAGTGTCCTGTCTGACCCAGGAAGAAGTACATCAGCGACTTAAAAAGATTAAAATAGACAAATCACCAGGACCGGATGGCATCCACCCCCGTATCCTAAGGGAATTAAGTAATATCATAGCCAGACCCTTATTTCTGATATTTGCGGACTCTATACTGACAGGGAATGTCCCACAGGATTGGCGCATAGCAAATGTGGTGCCAATATTCAAAAAGGGTCCAAAAAGAGAGCCTGGAAACTACAGGCTGGTAAGTTTAACATCCGTTGTGGGTAAACTGTTTGAAGGTTTTCTAAGAGATGTTATCTTAGAGCATCTCAATGGAAATAAGCAAATAACGCCATACCAGCATGGCTTCATGAGGGATCGGTAATGCCAAACTAATTTAATCAGTTTCTATGAGGAGGTAAGTTCTAGGCTTGACAGCGGCGAATCAATGGATGTCGTATATCTGGACTTCTCCAAAGCATTTGACACTGTACAACATAAAAGGTTAGTATATAAAATGAGAATGCTTGGACTGGGAGAAAATGTCTGTATGTGGGTAAGTAACTGGCTGAGTAACTGGCTGAGTGATAGAAAACAGAGGGTGGTTATTAATGGTACACACTCAGATTGGGTCACTGTCACTAGTGGGGTACCTCAAAGGTCAGTATTGGGCCCTATTCTCTTCAATATATTTTTCTTAATGATCTTGTAGAAGGCTTGCATAGTAAAATATCAATTTTCACAGATGACACTAAACTGTGTAAAGTAATTAACACTGGATAGACTGGAGGCTTGGGCAGATAAGTGTCAGATGAGGTTTAACACTGACAAATGTAAAGTTGCACATGGAAAGGAATAATGCAAGTCACCCATACATACTAAATGGTAAAACACTCTGTAACACTGAAATGGAAAAAGATCTAGGAATTTTAATAAACAGCAAACTAAGCTGCAAAAACCAGTGTCAGGCAGCTGCTGCCAAGGCCAATAAGATAATGGATTGCTTCAAAAGGGGCATAGATGCCCGTGATAAGAACATAGTCCTACAACTTTACAAATCGCTAGTTAGATCACACATAGAGTACTGTGTACAGTTCTGGGCTCCTGTGAACAAGGCAGACATAGCAGAGCTGGAGAGGGTCTAGAGGAGGGCAACTAAAGTAATAACTGGAATGGGGCAACTACAGTACCCTGAAAGATTATCAACATTAGGGTTATTCACTTTAGAAAAAAGACAACTGAGGGGAGATCTAATTACTATGTATAAATATATCATGGGTCAGTACAGAGATCTAGCCCATCATCTATTTATCCCCAGGACTGTGACAAGGGGACATCATCTGCGTCTGGAGGAAAGAAGGTTTGTACACAAACATAGAAGATGATTCTTTACAGTAAGAGCAGTGAGAATATGGAACTCTATGCCTGAGGAGGTGGTGATAGTGAGTACAATAAAGGAATTCAAGAGGGGCCTGGATGTATTTCTGGAGTGTAATAATATTACAGGATATAGCTACTAGAGAGGGGTCGCTGATCCAGGGAGTTATTCTGATTGCCTGAGTCAGGAAGGAATTTTTTATTCCCCTGAAGTGGGAAAAATTGGCTTCTACCTCACATTTTTTTTTTTTGCCTTCCTCTGGATCAACTTGCAGGATGACAGTCCGAACTGGATGTTACTATGTTACACACTCAGATACTTCAAGGAGCTCTTTTCATCACCATTCCTTAATTTGGGCCTCTTACTAAGCCCGATTGGAGAGGGATATGAGGAGATCTTGTGCGCTGATTCCCAAACCCTTGAGCATCCACAATCAGAAGAAGATGGCGGTGGGGAACAGCAATTAGTGTTTCACAAGGTGGAGGATGATGATGATGATGATGATGAGACACAGTTGCCAATAAGTCAACCGCAATTAGTGTCTCAAGAGGTTGATGATGAGGAAGACTGCGCCTAAATGTACGGTTAAAAGGAATTCTTTAGAATTTTATTAAAATCACTATGCTTATATGCCCTTACTAGGACTAGGCAGAAAAGAAAAGGGAAAATGGAGCTGTGTAAGATGACATCCACAGTCCCACATGCACTTAAAATGGTCAGAGCAGTAGGTATGCTATTGATGGTCGAAGCAGCCAATCAGAAGAGGAGGGCGTGACTGAGATTCACTCACATGGCAAAGCTCCCATATGGTATTGTCCTGGAGGATGATGTGCTATTGGCCAGTCTTGACGTGGAAGCGCTGTATAGCTCTACACCCCATAATATGGAGATTCAATCCATACAGTACTTCCTTCAAGAAAGACAAATCCACTGTAGTAATCACAATTACTTGGTCCTGACACTTCTGGAATTTATTCTGCGACATAATGTGTTTATCTTTAATGGCAAAATTTTTCCCCAGCTCAGGGGAGTTACCATGGAGAACCCATGTGCTCCTACATTTGCAAACTTATACCTGGGCTGGTGGGAAAAAGAATGTGTCTTTGGTGAACATCTGGATTAATGGTAGTCATGTATCCAACATTGGTTGCGTTACATCGAAGAAATTCTGATCCTGTGGAAGGGGGGCTCATCGCAATTTGAGGCCTTTGTCAATTGAATGATAATAACATAGGACTTACTTTTACGTCCACAGTGGATCCCTGTCAAATTACGTCCCTTGATCTACTCATAACTAAAAAAAATGATGGATATCTCACTACCAAGATGTACCAGAAAGCCACTGCTACCAATAGCCTTAGAATGGTCTTAGAATGAGATTTAGGGCCAGAGGCTACCCTGACTCCATCCTTAGAAATGCATAGCACCACGCATGATGCTCTGACCATAATACCCTATTGGTCCCCAAGGAAAGGAAGACGGAGGAGCCTATAACTAGAATAATCGGCACCTTCGATGCGGGCCATAGGGAGGTAAGAGACATCATTAATCTGTACTGGTGCATTCTACGCACAGATCCCGATTTGGCACAATTGGTTGGTGAATCCCCCTTGATTACATACCGGAGGGGCAGAAACATCAGGGATCGTGTGGTTCACAGTTTTCTCTTTTCTCCGCAACAACGGACGTGGCTGCGCCAAAAACCAACAGGTACTTAAAGATGCAGTTGATGCGTTGCATGCGGGTCAATACAGCTGGGGAGAACCTTCCGCAGCTCGACAACTCAGCAGACCTATGAGATAAAATAATTTATTAACTGCAGGACGACAGCGGTGGTATACCTTATGACATGTACCTGCGGTTCACAATATGTCGGATAAAATTATTCGCGAATTTAGAAGCAGAATAGAGGAGCATCTAAATGATGTACGTAATAATAAAGATACCCTGATTTCCAGACATATGAACGAGGTGCATGCAGGGAACACTAACCTTATGAGATTTCAAGGTATTAAACATATTAGGAAAATGATACGAGCAGGGGATCTGGATAACAGACTCTTGAGAAAAGAAATGGGTATTTCAGTTGAATACGGAGACTCCAAGAGGTCTTAATGAATGCAGCAGCTTTACCTGCTTTATTGAATAATCTAGTGGTTATGGTAGTGACTGTATCTCCCCCTGTGTTAGTTATGCCTTAACACTTATCTTGTTATTTGTCCTTTAAAAATATCAGGTATAATTTCAGTTGTAATGCTTCCTAATATCATCAGCCAAATTATTGTGGGCATCATAATAGTTGGTAACACACTGCTCCATGACAATTTAGTGACTGTCAAAATATGATTTCTTGTTGTGCCTGGTGCTCCTGATGAAGTGTCCCGTGGATAGGGGCACAGAAACGCGCAGAGCGCTTACAGGACATTCTTAACTGACATTGGATGTTGCGGCTGTTAAGCAGCGCAGGGATTAAAAGTTCATTTACCAAGTATTATAGCGCTCAGTCTTAAATAGATACTTGGCTGTGATACTGTCCTCCTTTTTCCCTGACACTCTTGGCATATCTCTAGTCAGGTTATTGGGGGATAACACTCATTTAATACCCCAACCTGATATAGAGCTTTAGTATTCAGACGGTTTTCTTTTCGTGAGACCTGGTGATTTTACCCAGGCTATACAAGCAGCGTTTGACACTGACATTATTAGTGTTACTCACTTACAAAAGGTCCAGTGAGTTTATAAATTACCACTAATTTTCTTTTGGGAAGTGGTTCAGGGCAGAAATACAGTAGTACCTCAGTGTACATAGGTATTGTGACCATCTATCAGCATACCTACTGCTCTGACCATTTTACGTGCCAGTGGGACTGTGGATATCATCTTACACAGCTCCATTTTGGTGTCTTTCCTTCTCTGCCTAGTATTAGTAAGGCATATGAGCCTAGTAATTTTAATTTAATAAAATTCTAATTAAAGATTTCCTTTTAACTGTACATTTAGGCAGTGATACATTTTGAATTGAGTACGGTCTCACAACCAAATATTTTTCAGTGAACCCTGATGATGAGGATGAGACACAGTTGTCAATAACTGAGGTTGTTGTTAAGTCAAGTCAGGAGGATGACCAGAGTGAGGAAGTGGAAGTTACAGTGGGGTGGCAAAAGGGAGAAGGCGGGTCACACCAAATGGGCCCGCAACTGTTCATTGTTTCACGCCCTTGCGGAAATCTCGCTTGCTAAGGGGTAGGTGTTCCGCAGTCTGGTGCTTTTTTGATGAAAGTGCGGACAATAAAAGAATTGTAGATAAAATTTTCCATATTGTGTGAAGCTGCACCAATGTGTCAGAAAACCAAAATGTGGTGCTCACGGTTGGATAGAATCACCCATTCTACATAAAAGGGATGTAAATATAAAATAATAACTGGGCACTCACTGGCAATGGAGTCACATTAAACGATATTTATTGGCCAGAGGGGTATCCATAGCGCTTCACAAAAACCTACGACACTCAGTCATAGCATCTGATATTGATCCTAATGGTAGATTTCTCTTTCTAAAGCTCCTGGTCGATCGTACTGTGTACACTGTGGCTAACGTTTATTTTCCCAACCAGGGCCAAACCTCCTTCGGGTCCAGACTCCTGAGACGGCTCTCCAGATTTCCAGATGGGTCTTCGATTATTCTTGGTGGGGACTTCAACCTGATGATGGACCCTGACGTTGATGCATCCTCAGTCTCCTCGGTGTCTCTCCGAAATTTTAAAAAGGAGCTTAACGCTCTCCGTTTGGTGGACCTTTGGCGTGTTCTGCACCCAGGCGACAGGGACTATAGTTTTCACTCCCAGGTCCATAATATTTATGGGAGGTTAGACCTGTTATTTGTGTCACAACGACCTTTAGACACCAACCCCAAAACTCCATTGATAATTTCATTTGGTCTGATCACGCACCAGTTTATGGCCTTCTAGCATGTCAAGATACCCGCCCACGACCATTTTCGTGGCGTCTGAATGACAATCTATTAAACGACATTGTTTGTCTAGCTGACATCAGAAGAGCCATAAAAGACTTCAACGTAGACCACCAGGAAGACCCGACCCCCTCACCAGTAAAATGGGAGGCCCTTAAATGTGTGTTGAGGGGCATCTTCATTTCCCATGGCTCTAGACTGAAAAAGGAACGTACTCATAAGTTGTCAGGTCTCCTGTCTGAACTAGACCGTAAGGAAGCCCAGAATAAGGCCTCTTCTAATACTGTCCTTAAATAAGATATCTCCCTTTTAAGACGGCAAATCCTACAGATCCTGGAACAGAAACCCCTTTGTGCTAGAGACAAATTTGAACAAGGGTGTTTTGAATATAATAATAAGTGTGGGAGGTGGCTTGCTAGGTTGCTTCATCCTCGGGCTCCTTTGACCCATGTAGAGATCCTAAACTCCTCCTCAGGTGGGCTAATTCATGCGCCGACTGAGATATCAGCGGAATTTAGATCTTATTACTCAACTCTATATATTTTACACCCCATGGAAGGGACAAATAACTCTCACTCGGAAGAAAATATGCGACTCTATTTATCCAGCTTTGGCCCCAAACGGATTTCTATTGATGCAGCGTCCTCTCTGGAGGGAGACTTCACGCAATCAGAGATCATACGCGCTATTAATGATTTGAAAGTCGGTAAATGTCCAGGGCCGGACGGACTATCACCCCGTTTCTATAAGGTTTTAACGAATAACCTCGCCCAGACCCTGGCGAATGCTTTCAACTCTATATCGAGGGAATGCCCGTTTCCGCCCCAGGCCCTGCAAGTGCATATTACAGTTATCCCCAAGCCAGGGAGGCACCATACTGCTTTTTCAAATTACAGACCTATTTCTATTCTGAATGTTGACCTTAAACTCTATGCCAAACTCCTCGCCCTGAGACTGAATCCCTTTGTCCCAGAGTGTATTCATAGGGAGCAGGTGGGATTTGTCCCGGGCCGCGAAGCCCGAGACAATACCCTTAAATCTCTAAGTGTAATAGCTAGGGCGAAATCGCTCAAAATTCCCTTATGCCTCCTTACGGTCGATGCCGAGAAGGCATTCGATAGGGTCAATTGGCGATTTTTAGAAGAAACACTGAAGCAACATGCTCCAAAAAATCTTGGCATTATATTTTGCTCCCTCAGCCTGCGTGCGAGTAAATGGTTTGCTGTCATCCCCTTTTCGGATACGGAACGGGACACGTCAGGGATGCCCCTTATCGCCATTCTTATACATCTTAGTGATGGAATCCTTTGCAAACTCCCTCTGAGCGAACCCTTCCATTAGTGGTTTTATAGTAAGTAATACCAAACACAAATTATCACTATTTGCTGATGACCTGCTCATCTATATAACTGCCCCAAGAGTTGGTCTACCGTCGGTACTTAAGGAATTTGAGACGTTTGGTCGCATCAGTAATTTTAAGGTTAACGTCCAAAAGTCTGAGATACTAAATGTTTCGCTACCTATACGGGAGGAGACTTCTCTTAAAGACTCCTTTTCTTTCAGATGGGCTCCCCAATCCATTAAACAACTGGGATTTATTCTCTGGCCAGGACATGGTTTAGATTTGCAGTTAAGCTCCACCTAGCACACATACCAGGCCCTCTCACTACGCTGTCTGATCATCCAGACCTACCACACGGTCTCCAGAACATTCCGTCCTTAGGCCCCCACAATCCTTGTCCTGTTAGGATACGAGATATTAGCAACCAACAGGGGATCCTGCCCTTAAACAATATTTCACACATCATCCCTTCTGTTCCTGGGCAATGGTTCCTATATTTTCAGCTTTGTAGCTTTGCTTCCTCCCTGTTACCTGATGTTGAGACACGCCTTGGGTTATCTGACTATGAGAAACTTTGTGTAGCAGGCAGTGTACCTGTCACGGCTGAGGATGAGGAAAACCCTCAGCCGTGCGGTATCAGCAGATGGATGGTCAGAGCATGGCCAGGACAGGAATCGGGGAGCAGGTCACCTCCTAACAATCCCTAATTCTGACCCTGTCTCCTAGCCTGTATGAGCCGACCCTGATGATAGGAGGGCTCATACTCCAGAACCTGATATTCCTGCTAGCCCTCAGGGTGGCCCTGGACTAGGAGCAGGGTAAGATGACCCGTTCCTCCTAGATACGGACGAACAGGAGTCTCACTGGCCAAGCTATAAAGACAGGGTAAACAGAAACAGACATATGGCAATGGCAGGTAAGTGAGACTAGTACCACACCTACCTGCCACCGACACAGAGCCTGGAACCCATGTATAAGTGCTGCTGTCCACAACAACACAAGAGACACAGCACACAACACACATCACACGGGAAACCAGGAAACCATATGCTTCAATAAATAAAGACCAAAGATACATCTACTAAACACCATACATGAAGCTTATTATGACCACAAGGGTGGCCCCCACTGGCAGATGGTATAGCAGGAGGATGTCTCCAGCAACATGCCTGGAGTACCCCTCAGACCTCTGCTCTCAACTGAGGCTAAATAACCCATGTAGCCACACCCACGCAGACACACCCAGTGTTCACACAAAGAGGGAGTTAACCCTTCCTACACCAGGCAAGGGATGGAAGCCACTTAAAGGGGAAGTGTCCAAATGAACATCACACTGCAGCTGTTACCGCAGGCAACGACATGCGTGGCAACCATGTCCTGGGAGTCAGCCAGAAAGCTGAGACACTGCCACCACATGTACACAATACCAAACGTTGCCACGGGCAGCCACAGTGAAGGGAAGTGTCACAGTGCACACCTACATAAACCTCATGCACACCAGACATACAAAGTGCATACATACACACACACCCAACCAGGAGTTACCGCATGCACTTGACAGCAAGCTGCCTAGCAACAGCTCAGGCTGCTATACTGCCAGGTACAATCATGTTACCAGCGGCAACCACACGTGAGGCAACATATCAGCAACCCTCACCATGTGGTTGACAATAAAACCAAACCGCAGGCAACTGCATGCGGATCCTGAGTCACGACCATGACCATGGTCGTGACAGTACCCAGACATGCCATTTCACTGCTATATGCTATGTTGAATGCCGAGGAGTCTGGGGGCTCTGTTTCAGATCCCATCCACAGCAAGCTTAAATATATGACAGATTGGGAGGCTAAACTAGGTTCCTTGTACACTATTGACCAGTGGAAAAGGTCTTTGCTTTTCTCCCACGCTTTGTCGATATCCTGCAATTTGCAAGAACTTATTTACAAAGTTCTGACTCTATGGTACAGGACCCCAGTTAAACTTCACCAATTTTATCCGACAGTAATTACTACATGTTGGAGGTGCTCATCGGGTGTTGGCACCGTGCTGCATATCTGGTGGGAATGTCCGGGGGTTGCACACCTATGGGATGACGTGTTCTCCCTACACAATCATATCTACAGAACTAATGTGGTTGCTTCGCCTTCCATAGCTCTACTATCAATTTTCCCAGGACATGTGGCTCAGGTTAAAAAGGGGTTCCTGCGCCTGTTTGTGCTTGCCATAAAACAAATAAACCCACGCAAGTGGATATCGACCGAGAGCTTAGGGAGGTCCCATTGGGTTGCTGCTCTTGACTCCCTGGTGCATATTAAGGAGTTGGGCCCTGCGGATTGCAACGCTTCTCAGTCCTTTTTTAGGATCTGGGATCCTTGGAATCAATTTCGCTCTTCAGCCACGTTCTCGGCTTGGGTAGCTTCAGGTACTTTACTCTCGGACACATCTAGAGCTGTTTGATTGACATCAAGACCTACGGATACTCCCCTCCCCCTCCTCCCACCCCTCCCTGTCTACCCTTATGTGTTGTCTTACCCCTATCATGTATATGCTGTTTTACCCAGTTGTTACCCGGGATTTCTCCCGGATCTATTGTTGTTTATTTTAGTTGAGACATATATTGTTGCTTGCATTGCTAGAATATATCCAAGCTACCAGTCCTCTACTATCATTTGCTCTGGTTCATGTTAAGGCTTGATTGGGATTGGATTCATATGTTATACCCAATGGGTGCTGATTACATACCCGGTTATGAAAGTTTCTGTATCACACAATGTGCTAGGAGATAGCTATATTTGGTAATTAGAAGTATTTCTCTTTCATATACCTGCAATATATTGTACCTTACTTTTTTCTGACTTTTCAGATTGTGTTTTTGCATATACATATACTATCTTAGAAGTTTATTGTATTATATCATTCCATGACACACAAACGTTTGTAATGCGTTATTGTTAAAATGATACAATACAAAAGAGATTGAACCAACAAAGCAATTTATTGGGCATAATAAAACAGTGATGGTAGTAATAAACAATTTAAAGTTGATAGCAGCAGTCCTATGTAGTAACCTCCAAATGATCAGAAAGAGGTCTCTGAAGACCATGTGGTGTATAACTATTAGCAGCATACAAAAATCCTACAAAACTGAATACCTAAGTAAAATACATAAAATCGATTGTCCCATAAAAGCAATTCAAAAATATGTGCAATACAAAGAAAAATAACAATCCAATGATAATCAGGAGCGTTGGTTCCTCCAAACCATATGGTATGTGGCTGGGTACATAAGAGTTATATTCAGATCCTTCCAAGAGTACACAAAAATATCTTCAATATTCGAGAGTGTTCATATATGACCATAGATTTGCATAGAGAACAGTTATTTGTGTGAGTTAGCGGCGTCCCGCTACTCTAAACACACAAGCAACGTACCCTTTTTCCAGGGACTTGATAAAATAAACTCTAATTGCTGGTCTTATTCTTGTATAACTTCAAACGCAGTCTTAACTAGAATATCATGCAATATCTATTACTTTGTGAGAAGTATAACACTTTAGTGCGATTATTGAACTCACGATATGGCGTCCTCACCACTTCTCTTTCCCACGCTTGGCTAGCACTGCACTCTGACCTCTGTCTGTGTTCCTGTGCCGGTTCACGTATGACCGAAGCTTTCTTACACGCAGGTAAATCTGTGTTGAGAGGTAAGGTTGCCTTTCAATGTTTTTCGATCGCAGAAAGTTCTCAATCAATTAGGTTAATAGACCAGCAATATTGGTAGTAAGAGTCTTCATAGTCTATCATGGGGGATTGCAACAAACGCGTTTCGGGACTACGGTCCTTTCCTCAGTGGTTATTTTACTCCCATGATGCCTCCTTATTTAAAGGATGTTCAGTAGTCTTCAAACTGTGGCATGGATTTAGTTTGTGAAAAATAGTCACTCAAAAAAACATTATAGCAATCTCAAAATTGGTCAAGAAGACATACAATTGTATGGCCCAAAGTGTAATATCCAAAAAGACAAAAACTGCATCAAACATCAAGGTGCGATTTCAATGCGTTTTTGGTGCGATTTTGATAAAATCTTATATACTAACTTCTTTGGATCCTTTCTTTTACTAATAGATAGTATCTTTATAAAATAAGTTCATGAAATATAAATTACTACCAATTCTAATATAAAATGCACAATACAACTGTAAAAAAGGTAATATAAAAATTGCATAAACATTACATAAAAACAATTAGCATAAAAACAGACAGAGGGGAATCTTATCTCTCTCACTTTTCTTCTTCATATAGAACAATGTTAGAATTGAATGGAGGTATCATAGGTGGGGGCCTATTGTCAGGAGCGGATCGGCCACAGTAAATATGACACGATCCTCTGTCGGCAAATGGCGCCCACCTACTGTCTACAAGAAACCAAAAAGTTCAAACTCTGCATTCAATCCAATAGGTAGGAGAGTTCCACATGTTGGCCAGGCTTTGTGAGCAGCAAAGGGCATTAGTGGAATACCATGCATCATGGTCATAGCCTTTCCAGTCAGCTGCCGCTCTTCACAAGCACTGTCTGACCTCTGTGAGGTTTTTACACAACTTTAGGGAATCAACACAGATGGTGAGCGGTGATGCCGCTATTATCAGCATCACCATCCCACTTCTGAGTCTATTGAAACGCTCACTTCTCACAATTAAGGCGGATGCTTTGAATGTGGAAGAGGTGGAAAATGGGGAAAGAGAGTACACAGGGTGATAGCCAGACCATCCTCATTTCGTCTTCTCAGCGCGTATTGGATGAGGAGGAGGAGGAGCAGGAGACGGTTGCCTCCTCTACAGAGGGTAGTACCCATACCAGGATTATTTTATTGATTCAGCATGGATGGGCAGAAGAGGAGGACAGTGAAATCTTGTCTGTTTGTACTCTGGCACACATGACTGACTTTATGTTATGCCTTTCCCGTGATCCTCGCGTTGTACGTATTTTGGCCATCACTGATTATTGGTTGTTAACACGTCTTGACCACCGCTACAAAGAGCACATCTCGTCTCTCATTCCTGTGGTGGAGAGGAAAAGCAAAATTGTGCACACCAGAAGGTCCCAAAAATTTCCAGCTGACAACGTTGGTGGCAGAGTAAGTAGTTCCTTGGGCAACCAAGGAGGGGAGATGAGGAACACACAGCAGTTTCAACAGAGGCAGGGCTCTCCAAGGCCTGGGACAGTTTCATGACACCCTGCCAGCACCCTCACCCTGATGAGCGGCCTACTGTCACAAGGAGGGAAACGTTTTGGAAGATGGTGAAGGAGTACGAGCAGACCGTGTCTGTGTTCTCAATAATCCCTCTGTGCCTTACAACTATTGGGTGTCCAAGCTGGACACGTGGCACGAACTGGTTCTCTACGCCTTGGATGTGCTGGCTTGCCCTGCCGCCAGCGTTTTGTCAGAGCGGGTATTTAGTGCTGCTGGGGGCATAATAACTGATAAGCGCATCCGCATGTCAACTGAAAATGCTGACCGGTTGATTCTTATCAAAATGAACAAGGCCTGGATTGTCCCTGACTTCTCTACTCCACCAGAGGAAAGCGGCTGAACATAAAGGCTCTTTAAATGTGGCTTTTATGGTGTATTGAATACACTGTATTCCCATGCACCCCTTCCACCACAAAAAAGGGTACATGGTTAAATTTTCCTTTTCTCGTCCTCCTCCTCCATCATATCAACATGCTTAATAGGCTGCCCTTGCTCCTTATGTTTTAGAGGGTCCGCTCACCAGCAGGCCCTCAACCATCATTTTTTCAATGGTCAGATCAGCAGCGGGAACTCCCCCCTAAAGTTTTAGAGAGTCAGCTCACCAGCAGACCCGCAACCATAATTTTCTCAATGGTCAGCTCAGCAGCAGACCCTTCCCCCTAATGTTTTAGATGGTCAGCTCAGCAGCAGGCCCTCGCCCATATTTTTTTTGATGGTCAGATCAGCAGCAGGCCCTTGCCCATAATGTTTTAGATAGTCAGCTCAGCAGCAGACCCTCACCCCTAATGTTTTAGAAGGTCAGATCAGCAGCAGACCCTCACCCTGTCACGGATGATGTTGCAGAAAGCTGAAACTTATAAATAAACATCCAACTGGCTTGATCCCAAACTAAGGACATATGGATGAGCCCTATAAAATCCCTAGAGCTTTCCCTGACTGCTATGCCCATGCAAGGGTCTCTATGGTAGACGATTGCATCCCCATGTACCTAATACTGTGTGACACCTGAAAACCCTATAATAGTGAGGGGACACGACCACCGGCTCCCTACACTTAATACGGACGGAGTCAGGGTCACCTAGAATCAAGCCAGCAAGGAAACACAAATAAAGGAAAAAGACTTATCTGAGTAAACAGCAGCAGCAGCCTCCAGCAGTGAACACCTCATCCAGGAAGTAGTTTAAACCACAGAGTAAGGCAGTATGGGAGGGAATATAAAGGGAGACAATTAGTCTAAATAGGTGACACCTGGGAAAAGGAAAGGAGATGACAAAGTGAAACCAAAACAAAGAACGTCATGCAAGAGGTAGAGAAGAACGTCTGCCAGAGCTTCTCACAGAACTGGCGGTGACACACCCCTAATTTTTTGGAAGGTCATATCAGCAGCAGATCCTCACCCCTAATTTTTTAGATGGTCAGCTCAGCAGCAGACCCTCACCCCTAATGTTTAAGAAGGTCAGATCAGCAGCAGACCCTCTCCCCTAATCTTTTAGATGGTCAAATTAGCAGCAGACCCTCACCCCTAATGTTTTGAAAGGTCAGATCAGGAGCAGACCCTTGCCCCGAATTATTTTAGATAGTCATATCAGCAGCAGACCCTCACCCCTAATGTTATAGAACAGTGATAGCGAACCTTTTTTGCCCAAATGGCAACATAAACCTACTTATTTATCGCAAAGTGCCAACACAGCAAGTTACCTTGAATACTACAGTCCAATATAGAATATCTTCCATGTACTTTATCATTTATTTACAATATCCTGCCTACATTCAGTGCGCTGCCTGTGCTGTTCATAGTGCGCCCTGCGCTGCTGAATGGCAGGAAAAGTCTAAGGCATATTGGTACACCATAGACTTTTTCCAGGGTGAGGTGCCCACAGAGAGGGCTCTGAGTGCCGCTTCTGGCACCCGTGACATAGGTTCGCCAACACTGTTATAGAAGGTCAGATCAGCATCAGACCCTCTCCGCTAATGTTTTAGATGGTCAGCTCAGCTGCAGACCCTCACCCCTAATGTTTTAGAAGCTCAGATCAGCAGCAAACCATCACCCCTAATTTTTAAGATGGTCAGCTCAGCAGCAGACCTTCACTCCTGATGTTTTAGATGGTGAGATCAGCAGCAGGCCCTTGCCCATAATGTTTTAGATGGTCAGATCTGCAGCAGACCCTCACCCCTATTGTTTTAGATGGTCAGCTCAGCAGCAGACCCTCACCCCTAATGTTTTAGAAGGTCAGCTCAGCAGCAGACCCTCCCCCCTAATGTTTTAGAAGATCAGATCAGCAGAAGACCCTTAACCCCAATGTTTTAGATGGTCAGCTCAGCAGTATACCCTCACCCCTAATGTTTTAGGTCAGATCAGCATCAGACCCTCTCCCCTAATGTTTTAGATGGTCAGCTCAGCAGCAAACCCTCACCCCTAATGTTTTAGGTCAGATCAGCATCAGACCCTCACCCCTAATGTTTTAGATGGTCAGCTCAGCAGCAGACCCTCACCCCTAATGTTTTAGAAGCTCAGATAAGCAGCAGACCCTCACCCTAATTTTTTAGTTGGTCAGCTCACCAGCAGGTCCTTGCCCCTAAAGTTTTAGAGGGTCACCAGCAGGCCCTTGCTCCTAATGTTTTTGAGGGTCACCAGCAGGCCATCAATCATAATTTTTCAAGGGTGTGTATTATGCCCTCCTTTATGTGTAATAAAGGTTGTATTGGAGTGCCGGTTCCTTGCAATTTTTGGCAGCCCTTTCACTTAGTGCATAGGCTTTATGAGTGTAGGAGTGTAGGAGTCCAACTACCTGAACAATTGTACCACAATGTGAATGAGGCTCTCCTTTATGTGATATACAGGTTGTATCGGAGTGCCTCTTCCTTGTAATTTTTGGCAGCACAGTTTTTTTGTGCTTCTCTTTCTACAAAAAATGTAATAAAAAATCATCAAAAAGTTATAAGCACCCCTGAAAGGTATCAATGAAAAGTACAGATTGTCCTGCCAAAAATGAGCCCTCACACAGCTCCGTATACATAAAAATAAAATATTATGGGGTCAGATTATGGCAATGCAAAGAAAAATTTGTTTTTCTTCCAAAGTTTTTTTTTTTTTTTCCAGTATTAAACACATTTGACCTGAGGATGGGGTTTTAACCCCTGAAACGCATTGTCTATTGAACTTAAATGGTGATATGCTGTATTGTATAAAGGTTGATGTCCCTTTATCGTCATTGGAACACGTGCAGTATTTTTGGGGAAGCACACCATCATGGGACCCCTTTTTTCTCCAATTTTTGTTTCTCTCTAACATCCATCCCTGAGGGTCCTCCACAGACAGTGGGTTCCTGATAGCTGCATGATGCATCCTCAGGCTTAGGTGGGCCTCTATAAACGTGACAGTTGTTGTGTTACACACAACCCTCTCAGATAAGCCCCTTTCATCGGGGGAGGTGGTGTTATTTGACCATACAGTCTGGACGTAATTGCCTTAGAGAGTGATGTGTCCTTTTTTCTTTCTAGTTTGTTAATTTCTAGATATTGAAATTGTCTCATCTCAACTCAATGTTATACCTTTCTTATGTTCAAGTAATAAATTAATAAAACTATTTAATTTCAAATTGGTTTAAATGGAGCCAATAAGAATGAAGAAAAATATTGCAGATAAAAAATCATGAAAAATCTTTTCAAAATCCAATTTGGGAGAAATAAATCTAGTGTTAAGTAGCAGTAAGCTCCACAGAAGGAGTGAAGCTTGGGAGAAGTTTTGCATATGGAAGTGAGAGGAGGAACCGTTTTTGATAGTTTCATTCAAGGCTGAAAGCCTGATAACTGATAAAGATTAAAAATGTGTCTAAGGCCTCATGCACACGACAGTATTTTTTCACGGTCCGCAAAACGGGGTTCCGTTGTTCCGTGATCCGTGTCCGTTTTTTCTTCCGTGTGTCTTCCTTGATTTTTGGAGGATCACCAGACCAGAAAAGTGAAAAAAAAATCTAAGTCAAGTTTGCCTTGAAAATGATAGGAAACAAACGGACAAGGATCATGGACGCGGATGACAATCTTGTGTGCCTCCGTGTTTCTTAACGGACCCATTGACTTGAATGGGTCCACGAACCATTGTCCGTCCAAAAAATAGGACAGGTCCTATTTTTTGGATGGACAGGAAACACGGATCACGGATGCGGATGACAAACAGTGCATTTTCCGAGTTTTCAACGGACCCATTGAAAGTCAATGGGTCCGCAGAAAATCATGGAAAACGGAACAACGGACACGGATGCACACAACTGTCGTGTGCATGAGGCCTTAAATTGTACAAAGACTCTAATTAAATGAATAGTAATATTTTAAGAAATTAAATATAAAACAAACTTTTTTACATTAAGTCAAATGGTTCATTCATACATATGTATTTTTTAGCTGATAATATTTTCATGCTTTTTTATTTCACTAGAGAGAAATCTGTACATGGTCAGAATTTGTGTCAAAGTGAATGATTCATCAATAGGAAAATGTTAAATGAACAACCCTTTAATGATGTCCATTGTGGCAATCAAGTCTTTTATACAATGACATTCAGTAGATACAGGGAATTTGTTCTTTCTTTCTCCAGGCTGTCCAGGTGTTCCTTTTTTCTACATGGCTGAAGACTATTATGATTTTTTTTCTACATGTCACAAGCTGTGTCTCAAAATTGCAAAGGATGATAAATCTTTGAATCGCCCTATCAACCATAAGATGGATTATTTCTTATAAAGCTAAGTGTTAAAATGCTAAAAGTATATTACATAATTGTATGCATTCACTGTGACAATCTCTCATTAAATATGGATGCAATAGATATTGTAACATTGCAACATCTTTCTTCTAGATCCCTGACTATTCTGCATCAGGTTATCTCAATTAGACAGAAACTGATAATTGTCTTGACCATCTGGCTGATTTAGGCTAGGTCTACACAACGACATTTTTGTTGGGCGACACATAGGGCACAACTACACTGCAACATGTGTCGCGCAACAATATTTATAATTATAGTCTATGGTGTCGCACTGCGACGCGACAGTCGCAGAAAAATCCATTTCAAATTGATTTTTTATGACTGTTATGTCGCAGTCGCAGCATGTCACATGTTGCAGTGCGACACCATAGACTAACTATAGTAGCGCGACATTGGTGCGACAAAATTTTGCGCCTCAAATGTCGTCATATAGACCTAGCCTTACAATGAAAATGTTATCCTATTGGCTTATTTAGGATTTAAAGAGGACCTTTCACCGATTATGACAATGTGAACTAAGCATACAGACATGGAGAGCGGCGCCCGGGGATCTGACCTCCATAACTTTATTTATTTTTATGTGTACAGAGCTGAAGGAGAGCTCATTTTTTGCAGGGCAATCTGTGCTTTTCTGTGGTGTGTATTAATTTTTGATAACTTTTTATCCAATTTTTTTGTTTACACAGGCCTATGTGCTACTGACAAATAAAGATGTGTTATGCTGTATAAACAGTCAGCATTTGCTAATTTGTCAGGTGACTGTTGACACATTTACACTGGGCAATTATCAGGAATGAGTATTTCTACGAACATTCATTCCTCATAATTGGTAGAGAAAAGGAAAAAATACAATGAAACATAAAATTACCGGCTTTGTTATTTTATTAGTATTACTATGATTGGTGATCTTACATAAAATGCCTGCTAAAAACTGGCAGAAACTAGGTAGATCTTGTTCAATTCACTCAAATAAAATCTGTAATATTCTTCAGAAACAGTTGGTCAGATTATGGAGATCTAAATTTGTTTAGCCACCAGTGTTATTTTAATGAATAATACATTTTCCGTGCTTTGTCCTTTCATGGAGAGTATTAACTGCCCAGCATTTCCAAGTCTGTGGTGTCAAACTGTTTAATTAGGTTTTACAGATAACTTATTATCCTAATACAATCCCAACTGTTCAGAAGAATACTTTGTCTATGAAAAGCTTTCAAGGCTTGATGCTCTTTTATGATCGACATGGAACAATCCCTGCTTTTTAGTTTTTTTTGCTAATCCCAATTAGCATGCTGCATAAATGAGATTCCTCCTTCTGTAAGTCAGCAGAAAACATGCTGATACTGGCAGTATAGTAAAAGGTGATTAAAAAATTAAGTAAGTTATCTGAAGTAAAAAGTAAAAATATTGGCAGCAACTACAATAGTTCTCTCCCAATAGTAGCTCATTGTAGGAAAGTATTGTAACGTGATGCATGGCACCTGACCAAGTTAACCAATGGTGCTGAGTTTCCATGCTCAGACTTTTTGATGCAGTTTTTGCAGGTAAGGCAGGAACAATTAATAAACAGAGGACGTGTGTAAAGGAAAGACAGTCTTCTATTTTTTAACTTGACTTTGGCTTCAAAAACAGCCTTAAAAACTTAACATGGAAACCCAGTCTAAGAAACAAATGTTTATAGAGTTCCTAGTAACTGCACCATGGTTGGAGAGCAATCTTAGGCCTCTTTCACACTACCGTTTTTTTTTTTCGTTTTGCGGTCCGTTTTTTGCGTTCCGTATACGGTCCGTATACGGAACCATTCATTTCAATGGTTCCGCAAAAAAAACGAAATGTGTTCCGTATGCATTCCGTTTCCGTATTTCCGTTTTTCCGTTCCGTTGAAAGATAGAACATGTCCTATTATTGCCCGCAAATCACGGTCCATGGCTCCATTCAAGTCAATGGGTCCGCAAAAAAAACTGAACACATACGGAAATGCATCCGTATGTCTTCCGTTTCCGTTCCGTTTTTTCTGAACCATCTATTGAAAATGTTATACCCAGCCCAATTTTTTCTATGTAATTACTGTATACTGTATATGCCATACAGAAACACGGAACGGAACAACGGAACGGAAACGGAACCACAACGGAAGCAAAAAAACGGAACAACGGATCCGTGAAAAACGGACCGCAAAACACTGAAATGGACATACTGTAGTGTGAAAGAGGCCTCATGCTGTAATCTGAAAATTAAAACAACCATCCAGTTATGAGCTTCAAATAACATCCAGCTCAATATCTATAGGTGTCACATACTGTTAATTTTTCTCAGTTCGTGATCAGTTACTTCAGTTTAGTTGTGATCTGTGATTATAATTTAGTGGCAAGGACTACTGTGAGCAGTATGTAGCCTGAATTTCACCTCTTGTTTTATGGTGGTCAAAGGCTGCTGTTATCTCCCTCCTCTCCCATCTGCTTCTCTCTCCCTCCTGCAACTCTGCCTCTTCAGATTGGCTGCTCTGTATAACACAAGCCCATCACAGGCATAGCAATGAATACATGGAGAGCTGATTTCCACTACAATAATGCTAAAATAAGCGCTGCTGCCTTCTCTCTGCTCACCAAACATATCATCATACATTGTACAGCGGCTGTACTTAATATCGCTCTCAGCCCCATTCACTTCAGTGGGGCTGAGCTGCGCCATGTGACTGATAAACGTGTAGTCACTGGCCTAAGAAAAGATGTAAGAGGGCTGCTGCGCTCACAGGAGCACTGGTGCTTTCTCAAACAGCTGATCAACGGGGGTTCCAGGTGTCGAACCCCCATAATCAGATATTATTGTCATCAATGGTCAGTAGTAAAATCTTTGGAAAACCCCCTTTAACAATAAACAGAAATACACTCACCTAAAGAATTATTAGGAACACCATACTAATACCCCCTTTTGCCTTCAGAACTGCCTTAATTCTACGTGGCATTGATTCAACAAGGTGCTGATAGCATTCTTTAGAAATGTTGGCCCATACTGATAGGATAGCATCTTGCAGTTGATGGAGATTTGAGGGATGCACATCCAGGGCACGAAGCTCCCGTTCCACCACATCCCAAAGATGCTCTATTGGGTTTAGATCTGGTGACTGTGGGGGCCATTTTAGTACAGTGAACTCATTTTCATGTTCAAGAAACCAATTTGAATTGATTCGAGCTTTGTGACATGGTGCATTATGCTGCTGGAAGTAGCCATCAGAGGATGGGTACATGGTGGTCATGAAGGGATGGACATGGTCAGAAACAATGCTCAGGTAGCCTGTGGCATTTAAACGATGGCCAATTGGCACTAAGGGGCCTAAAGTGTGCCCAGAAAACATCCCCCACACCATTACACCACCACCACCAGCCTGCACAGTGGTAACAAGGCATGATGGATACATGTTCTCATTCTGTTTACGCCAAATTTGGACTCTGCCATTTGAATGTCTCAACAGAAATCGAGACTTATGAGACCAGGCAACATTTTTCCAGTCTTGCAAATTGTAGACTCTTTTTCCTATTTGTAGTGGAGATGAGTGGTACCTGGTGGGGTCTTCTGCTGTTGTAGCCCATCCGCCTCAAGGTTGTGCATGTTGTGTCTTCACAAATGCTTTGCTGCATACCTCGGTTGTAACGACTGGTTATTTCAGCCAACGTTGCTCTTCTATCAGCTGGAATCAGTCGGCCCATTCTCCTCTGACCTCTAGCATCAACAAGGCATTTTCGCCCACAGGACTGCCGCATACTGGATTTTCACACCATTCTTTGTAAACCCTAGAAATGGTTGTGCGTGAAAATCCCAGTAACTGAGCAGATTGTGAAATACTCAGGCCGGCCCGTCTGGCACCAACAACCATGCCACGCTCAAAATTGCTTAAATCCCCTTTCTTTCCCATTCTGACATTCAGTTTGGAGTTCAGGAGATTGTCTTGACCAGGACCACAACCCTACATGCATTGAAGCAACTGCCATGTGATTGGTTGACTAGATAATCGCATTAATAAGAAATAGAACAGGTGTTCCTAATAATTCTTAAGGTGAGTGTATATGTACTATGCTTTGTCTATTTTTGTGATGTGTATGCATAGAAATGAGTGAATCGATTTTAAATTAATCAGATTTGATATGAATTTTGCAAAGATACATGAAGCAAACAAATCTGATGCTTTTGTGATTCCTTTATGCCTAGCACCATTTTAGGGGGTAGCTCCTTATGCTGAGAAAGAAGAATCATCATTCTGTTTTCAGATTGTGACCTGGAAGGGTGTTATGTGACGGTGTCAGACAAAAAAGCAATTATAGACACAATGTGTTATATGCAATTATAGAAAAAATGTGTTATATGCAAAAATCATGGACGCAGTACGAGTACCACTCCCACTATTCGGCCTACTCACCAGGAGTAAGTGTATTTATCCATAGAAGTGTAGATTATGATCCATATGACCAATGGATTGATAAAGAGTGAAGATTTGTATTTTTATATGGCCGGTGGATGGGACTGGTGTGCGTGCTTGCGTTTGTATATATTCCTCCCCCTTTTTCTTCTGAGGTATTAAGAAAAATTGCAGAATATGTCTGTAAGAGGGATCCGTGCCCCATATTAGTGCAGGGAGATTTTAACTCCGTAATTGATAATAAGGATAGAGTATCAGTGATTAGTGGAGAGGGGAGCGCCAATGATCAGTCCACAACCCTTATCAGGATCTGTCAGGAGTTGGGCCTCATGGATGTGTGGCGGAATCTGTATGGGAAAAAAATCGCCTTCTCCTGTTTTAGCAGATCCTGCAGGGTCATGTCTAGGATAGACTTATCCCTGGCGAGCCCTGAATTTTTGGTACAGATACAAAAATATAAAAAAAAAGTATGAGCCACATGGCATATCCGACCATACTCCAATGCTGTTGTCGATGGTTGATACTCTGTCTTTAAAGGAGAGAAAACCTTTTAGGTTAAATCCACACTGGATCCAGGTGGTCAGTGACCAAAAAAGAATTAGGGAAGATATTTTCGAAATTTGGGCACTAAACTATGGGTCCACACATATACATTTTGTGTGGGACTCCCTGAAGGCTATGATAAGAGGGGTATATTGGAAGAGAATTAGAGGAAAAAAGGCGGAATATGCTAACACTGAAAAGGAATTGGCAGAGAGGGTTGGGGTTTTGGAGGTGGATTTGGCCAGACAGAACGGGGAAAAATGCTAGATTATGATTAATAGAGGCTAAGAGGGAATATCAGACCTTCCTATATGAAAAAGCGCAACACAAATCCTTTTTTGCGGGACAGCGTGCCTTTTTTGAAAAAAGGAAAACGGGCAGAATGCTGGCATCTGTAGTTGCTAATCAAAATAACCAAATCCCAATAAAGCAAATTAAGCTGTCTTCTGGTGTGCTAACTAACGATTATTTAAATATCCAATCTACCTTCATAGGACATTTCACTAAATTATATCAGTCGGAGCTCGGGGTGGAAGATGGAGCCTTGGCATCTTTTTTGGATAGCCTGGTTCTCACTCGCCTCTCCAAACAAGATCGTCTAAAATTAAATTCGCCAATCACTTATGAAGAGTTGGAGTCTGCTGTTGATAGTATAAAAAGCAATACGGCCCCGGGCCGAGATGGATTACCTTTTGAATTATACAGAGTATATTGTAAAACGGTACTGCCTCTCCTTCTTCAAATGTTTAATGAATCTTGGAGGAGTGGTTTACTCCCTCCGTCTTTGAGGGAAGCTTCTATTTCTCTAATCTTGAAGAAGGATAAAGATAAGACTGAGGTTGGGTCCTATCGTCCAATCTCATTACTTAATACCGACTACAAGATATTGGCTAAACTGCTTGCTAATAGGCTGAGGGGGGTTATACACTGTCTGATTCATCTGGATCAGACGGGGTTCATTGCAAAACGAAACATACAATCTAATATCCGTTGAGCCTTACTTAACATATATGTTGGAGAAGGAGAGGACCGCTCCATCCTGTCTTTGGATGCCGAGAAGGCCTTTTACAGGGTGGAACCCTGAATAGAATGAACCTGGGCGAATACTTCATTAAATGGATACAGTTGCTTTATTGTGGATCCACTGCCAGTGTAAAGATAAATGCTATTGACTCCGAACAGTTCCCCCTACAGCGAAGCACTTGTCAGGGATGTCCTCTTTCACCCTTGATATTTGCCCTGGCGTTAGAGCCACTCACATGTAGAATCCGACAGTCTAAAGAGATTGTTGGCTTTGGAGGTAGAGGAGAGGAAGATAAAATTAGCTTGTATACGGATGACATTCTAGTTTTTTTTAGGCAGGGGTGGAGAGCTGTTCCATCCGTTATGAATATTTTGGAAGAATATGGTTTACTATCAGGCTATAAAGTAAATTGGGATAAGTCTGAACTTCTTCCTCTTGCTCGAATACCCCCCGATGGTGTTTTAAGGATAAGGCCACTCAGTCTTACCGATTCTATACGATATTTGGGTATTAGAATTAGTGCAGATTTGACTACATATCATCTTCTAAATATAACTGCTATGATTAATAAGCTGAGGGAGAAGATTCGCACTTGGCAGAAGTTGCCTCTGTCATAGGTAGAAAGGATTGCATTGGTTAGGATGGTGGTTCTCCCTATCGTTCTATACCCCTTGACAGCTTGTCCGATATGGATTGATGACTCATTCTTTGGTTTGCTGGACAGATTACTGAATGAGTTAATCTGGGGGAGGGGAAGGGTTAGGATCAAGCAAAAATGCCTTTGGCTCTCTGAGAGAGATGGCGGTCTTTCCCTTCCATTCCTTCAGGGTTACTATATTGCAGCTTCAGATAATGTGGTGGGTTGGACGAGGGGGAGACCACCAGTCCGCGACGCTGATGAGTATTATATCAAGAGATTTTCAGGGGCCGTATGGAGATATTTTTTCTATTCTGGAGACTGGGCATTCGGGGAAAAGGAAAAAACAGTGTTTAATCAGTGATACGTTAGATAGGGTTTGGAATAAGATCAAAAAGATACTGGGTGTAAGAAGTCCCACTTATTTTACTCCACTTTGGCACAATAATAATTTGAAAGAGTTTATGTTAATTGAAGATTATAAATATTGGAATGCACGCGGTATTAACCGCTTAACTCATGTAATATCACATGGTAGTATTACTTCTATAGATGAATTAATGAAGGATACAAATGTTACTTTTTTAGATAAATATAGATATGCACAAATTAGTCATGCATTTATGAGCACTCAGGATAAAAGTCTTTTGACTATTAAGGCAAATTATTTTTTGGATTATTGTTTTAAATTTAAGGATACACAACTCACCCTTTCTCAAATATATCACAGATTTCGGGACTGTCTAGGGGAAATAACAACATTCAAAAGCGAGGAAGGGTGGGAAGCTGAACTGGGCAATAGGAGCAATTTGGACTGGAATATAGTCTATCAAAACATAAAAAAAGTTTTGATTTCCCCAAAATATAGATTGATGCAGTTTAAAATTGTACATCGCCTATACTACTTCCCCACCTTCCTCGCCAAAATCTATAAAGAAAAGAAGGATACGTGTTGGAAGTGTTTGGCAGAGGGTGCTGGTCTAGGTCACTTGTTATGGAATTGTCCTGAGATAAGTGGTTTCTGGACCAGCATTTACGAAGAACTATATAGGAGATAGATTAAATTGAATTGTTGTTTTATGCAGGCAATATTAGGTCTTTTCTCCCCTACCAATTTAACGCCCTATCAGAAACGAGTGTGTTTGGAGGGTTTCATGGCCGCCAAGGCCTTTATAGTTAAATACTGGGGCACTCAAAATAGTCCCAGTTTCCCCGACTGGAGGGCTTGGATAGACACCATCGATGCCTATAGAAGAATAGCAAGAAAATCAGAATAATGGTTGAAAGAGTGGGTTCTTAGCTCCTAAGATTTCGGTTATTTATAGCATTGGAAATTGATACCAAGTGGTAACAAGGGTGCAGTCGGGCCGCGCAGCAGTGAATCAAGGGTGGGGTAAATGGGGTCAATTATATTTATTATTGTACAATTATCTGTTATATTTAGATTGTATGTAATGAAGTTTGTGTATTTGCCTTGGAAAACAATAAAGAAAAAAAAAACAACAAAAAAAAAACATACAATGTGTTTAAAAACACACTGCGCTATCACGTGTTATAATTTTTCATATTCCAAAGCTTCCAAAAATGGTCTCTTATTGGAGGCAAATGATGTTTAAGCACACAGTGTTATGGAATAAAAAAAGTTTAAAAAAGTGGTTTGTTGGACCAAGTGTCCAATATTATGCTTTGACAGGATCATAATAATTGCCTATATGACACACACAAGTGTTGATTGTCAGAAGAAAAAGTGGCTCATTGTGAAACAGCCTAAAAAAATATATTTTTTTAATTGGGAGCATCAACAGTGTGTATGTGGAAAGGGTATGGATATAATGGTATGCAGCAGCAACAATGGCAGCAGCAGAAAGAGCATTGTATTGAACATTCAAGGCAGTTATTTTGCTGTGTATGGGTAGTAGTGGCAAATGCTTTGCTTTAATAGTGGTGGCAGTAGAGGATTAGCAGCTAGGAGCAGCGGCGGAGCAGCAGCAGCTGAGGCAGCAGCGGAGCAGCAGCCACATAGTATATGTTGACAGGCAGCAGCATAATGGAGGCAGCAGCAGCCATACGGAACATGATGGTCGAGCAGGCTGCAGCAGTGGAAGACAGAAACAAGGGATAGGGCACTGCCAGCAAGGCCAAATCCATTCATCGGCCTCAGCCAAAGAAGTGTGAAAATCCTCCCAAATCCAGACTTGGTTTATTTTGACAAAAATGATGTTTTGGACACTGGCGCGCTGAAAACCTTCTCTGCGATGACACTGGAAGCTGGGCAAGCAAGAAGAGAGTGTGCTGTGCCAGTTGGGCCACTGTTCCAGTCAGACTTGCCAGAAACTTATGGCATTAGGGAACCGGTGTTTGTGCCAGAGATTGGCCAGAGTTTACATAGGCCTGAACCTGGGCATTGAGGTAGGAGCTGTCTGCTTGCTGACTGGCCTCAGTCTGACGTGGCACCTTGAAAAACTGGTCTATCATATTAAGGAGACTGGAATGGCTGCTGCTGCGGCTTTGGCTGCTTCTGGTGGTGGGAAGAGGGTGACTCTGCTGGGAGTGGAGAGGGGCCTCCCTTTCAGACACTCTGGCTGCATACGTGTTCGAAGATGTCAGGCGGCACTGTGTAGGATCTCTTTACTAAGAGGACGGACCGTAGGTTTTTCAGTTGCACTGTGAAGAGTTAAACATATGTTAGAAGTCGGGATCTGGAGAGAGAGTCAAAACATCAAATTTCCCTGGAGTTACACGCGGCTACTCTCGCAGAATACCATCACGCACAACGCATACCATGTGGTTTGCTTGTGAATCTTAGTCCGACTTTGTTTCGTGACAATGTGGACTATTGCACCCACTTTTCTAATATATTAAACAAATGCTCTTTGGATTTAATTACTTTGACCGTGGATTACTTATCTAAAGCTATCACGGATTCACAGATTGCAAATAGAGCATTATATCTATTGAGAATCAGCTGAAGGACTGTTTGCAATTAGAGGAATTGCAAAGATTAAAGGCAAAAATTGATAAACAGTGCACAGATTTGAAAAGCCAAATCCAAGCTACTAAAAGGGTTAAATACTTACTCAAAGGCAGGACAAGTCAGATACCGTAATTCAGAACACCAGGCGACCCGGCCGGAGGGCAGGAAATATGTCATCAGGTTCTGGGAGTGATTCTACCACTGGCCAGCAGACCTCTTTTTTAGGAAGACGTCGTTGTCCAAGAAGGCCAATACAAGGAAGGCAGGCCGTCGACATCATCAGGGAGGCAGACACTCCACGACTAACCCGCTTTCAGGTACATCTGACTCGCTTGTTTTAAATCTGTCATCTAAAAATCTTAGCCCGGCACAAATACAAGTATTGCAGAAGCGATTGTCCTTCAGCCCGACTGCAACCCTTGATACCTTTGATTTGGATATGGACCTGCAGCGTTTCTTTCGCTCTATGCGGTTGAAACCCCATTTTTCCAGAAGTGGAGAGTCCTCATCACAGGACATTAATCTCTCTGAGGGAACTGATGATTTGTTGTCCTTACAACAATTTGGTTTGCAATTAAAAAGTCACTATATGCCCCCCAAAACTGAACATCCCGTTGAAACCTACATTAGTTCAGTTAAAAGGGACATAGAGAAATTATTATTGCAGTTTAAAGGGGGACAATTTCATCTACATCATAACCTCTCTGCATTAGAAAGACAAACTGTTAACTATTTATTGGATGATGACACGCTGATCTATAAACCCGCTGATAGGGGGGGAGCCCTGGTGGTATTAGATAAGGAGTATTATGTGAGTAAAATTTTAGGTCAGCTATCATATGAGGTTTTACTGAGAGATCCAGTCTTTGATATAAAACATGAATTGCAGATACTAATACAGGAAAGCCAGGAGAAAGCCATTATAGATAAGAAACTTGGTGAGTTTTTAATAAAACAATATCCTATTACTCCTGTGCTTTCTACCTTACCTAAGGTGCACAAATCTATGGATCGCCCACCTGGGCGACCCATAGGTTGCTGCATCTGATTCCATACTTTCTCCACCGGCCAGATTGCTGGAAAAGGTTTTGACTCCACTCACACAGAAAGCTCCATCTTACCTCAGGGATACACAGCACTTCTTAGAAGAGCTTAGTAAAGTACACATTGATGAGGGTTGTATCCCAGTGACTTTTGATGTGTGCAGTTTGTACACTTCCATCACGCACACCAGGGGCTTATCTGCCGTTAAAGCCTTGTTAGGTAACACCGAATATACACAAGATCAAAAGGATTATTTTTCTTGCCCTCCTGACCATTGTCCTGGAATGTAAATATTTTATTTTTTAGGATACGCATTATCAACAGCGGTGCGGGACCGCGATGGGGTCCAATGCCGCACCGCCATACGCAAATTGTTACATGGCACAATTTGAACAGGACAACATATATCCTAATTTGGTTTATCAACAAAATAGAATTTTTTGGAAACTCTTTATTGATGATGTGTTTTGCGTATAGCGGGGCGGCATTGAGACCCTATTGGATTTCACTACCTTCATCAATGGAGTACGACCTGAATTGAAATTTTCTTTACACTGGGCACATGACAAGATATCCTTTTTAGATACCTGGGTCATTAAGGGTGCTGATGGCAAATGTATGACGGATCTCTTTACTAAGTGTACGGACCATAATAGTTTGCTTAGGTATGAAAGTAAACATCCACCTGCCATAAAAAATCCCTACATTTTTCTCAATTCCAAAGTGTTAATAGAATTGTGAGTGATCCATCCATCCGCAGGGATTGTTTAGATGAGATGATTGACAGATTAAGAGAGGGTACCCTGAACAGTTATTACAGCAGCAAAGAATGAAAAGCGAAACATCTTCTACAGGCAGTGTGAAATCCCGACAGAGAAGACTTCTTTTCATTGTGAGATACCACCCGTGGATTAATCGTGTGAGGTCCATTATTAATAAGCACTGTAGCACAGTCACAAAATCCTACCCGCAGGTGACAGAATTCCAAAATCTTCCAATGTTATGTCACAAATGGGCAGGTAACATAAGAGACAGGGTCATAAGAGCTGATATTGGTAATACATATATATTGGACATTGCCAGAATCTTACTTATTTAGAAAGCACTGCACCACTAGGTTGATGACGCGCAACATGCATGTGTTATTTCCCCCAGGTTCAGGTCGGCCAGGATGTTACGTCCATTGTCGCTGACCATAATTGGAGTCAGCAGGGTGACAGCCATCGAAATCTTTGCTGCTTGATGTACTTTAGCAACTGCTCATCGGTTTGGCTATTCTTGCCCAGGCTGAATAGCTCAAGTTCGACTGTATTGTAAGGGTATTTTTAAGTACTGATTGGTTCTATCCCCTTTAATTCTGTCCTATTTTGTATTATGTTTAATATTCTGTGTAATGTAGTAGGTTAGAGAAAGTACCCATCCGCCATTGTGCTGATAAGAACACATTCCTGAGTGATCTCAGAGACATGCGTGATGCACACTGGAGGAGGGGATTATGGGAATAACTGTGGTCTGCACTAACAGTTAATTGGTATTCCATCTGGAACTTCATCCTAGGTAGGATGTAAGTATTGATTTGCCCTATCGGTTGTATACCCTGGGGTGTCAGTCATATGTTATAATATAATAGACAGCCATGTGTTATAGCATGATCGATCGAATACCTAACCTATATTTAAGCTAGTAATGTTTATTTACTTTTCATTATTCTGTATATGATTTCTCAGTTTTATTTTATATAATTACACTTAGTAAATATATTTATTCACTTAGCTTGTGTAAGCTTATTCATTCTCAAATCTTTTGATTTCACGTTATGTCATAATGACATGTCAATGCTTGACATCTAACATAATAGTAAGGAGGGGTGGGGCAAGCAACCCTGTTGCTGTTAGGGATGGGTGAGTGTCCATGGAGGAGGAGATGGATAAGTGACTGGTGGTGGGAGCCATTGTGGAGTGGTAAAAGGGGCTTGGCCTTGTTGCAGGGGTACTGTCTCGCCAGTGCCACAAAAAACACTGACCCATTGGGCTGTAAAAGACATGTACTTTCCTTGCTTGTAGGAGTTGCTCCAGGTCAGGTTTCCACCATGGTGTGAACCTTGCCACCCAGTGAGAATCATACGTTAGAGTACAATGCATGGATGGGATTTTAGGAGAAGTAATGCTGGCTAGGTATCTTCCAGAGACACTAAGAAGGCAGCATACTCAACTTAATAGTAAAGCAGCAACTGCACTGTCAGCAACTTGGCCAACTGGGAATAAAGCTTGCACAGCAGTCGATTGCTGCACGTTTACAATTGTTTCCTGGCCACGCATTCCATTGTCGATGGTTGACGATAGAGCAGAGGAGGAGTAGGAGTTTGAGCGGGGAAGATGACTATGTGAAAGACATCGCACTGCTTGTGGATGCAACCTGGCTGCCACAGTGGGGACTGGTATAAGAAGGGAACGTCTGTTGAGGTATCTGGCTGCCACCTTTGCTTGCTTGTTGGAGGGGGTGATGTTGCTCATGGATGTGCACAAATAGGGCTCAAAGGGGGCTCGAGCCCCTGCCCCCTTCTGCCCCTGCCCCTTTAATGCCTTTTTTTTTATGTTGTCCCAAGCCCAGGGCCGTCTTTAACGCGTTGCAAAAGAGACAGCTGTCCCGGGCCCAGTTGTTTCTGGGGGGCCCAAGGCAGTTGCCTCTTGAGCCCCACTGGCCACTGGCCACAATTTCAATTACATAAAGTGGCATGCCGCAGGGGCGGGGGCCGTCCGCCCCAGATGTCAGGCTGTCAGCTACAGGGGGGGTGCTGCCATGCCTGCCTGCGTGTCGGTAAGGTATAGTATTCTGACAGAACACCGGCACTCCAGAGTGAACCGTGAGAGAGTGAGAGCTGTGGGAGAAAGGACCTTACATGACATCATCACCATGTGACCAGTAACATAGCGATATTACTGGTCACATGGCTATGAACTAATCAAAGGTCCTTTTTTTTCTTCCAGGACTCAATGTTGTTGCAGCCTGCAGGAGAAGGGTAGGTCACGTGGGTCGGCAGCGGTCTGCTATCACAGGCACTGGCCGACTGTCTGCAGAGTAGGAATATCAGGGATGGCTGCTCAGCAGAGTCTATAGAGGGGAGAGAGTCTGTCAGCGCTGGAGAGGTGGATGTGACTAATCAATGTACCCCCAAGGGGTTAATATCCACGCGTGGTTGAGAGACTGGACACTGATGCAGAAGCTGGTCAAAGCAATCTCTAATTTATTACAGAAGGTAAGCGGTATATGTATCTTCAGAAAATAGCAGTACTTTCTGAGGCCCAGGCATTATTTCATTAGCTCAAAAGGAAGAAGAGATAAGAGAAACAGAGATAACATCCTAACATATGTGCACTGTGTATCACTTTGGAATGTGAACTAATGTAAACATCTAAGTGTCCGCCATCTTGTAATGGTGTCTATTCTAACAATAATACTGACACTTCAAGGAGGTGCTTCTCTATAGCCAGTGAATAATATGTATATATCATCAAGTCATATGATTGGCTTATGCATTCCTCCACAATCTATACACCTCCCTTGAGACACCTGTACAAAGATGAGAAAACAGACCCTTCCCACAGCACAGCTGCCCCCCCCCCCCTCTCTTCTCCAGTCTTGAAACAAAGAGGGGGTGGGAGGCACTTGAAGAAAAAGTTAACTCATTACAGTCCTAGAGGTACAAAATATAGAATAAAATTCACACATCTTTAACAGTCCTCCCTTGAATTTTAATTCTCTCCCTAAACCTAAACATCTGTCCCAATGCTCCGCCTCCTCTTCACTAGCTTCCATGACAAGCCATTCCTAGTGAACAGCCTCCCATGACACTGGATTTGAGCACGGGGAAGTCAGATGATCTTTCCCTAATTGCGTTGACATCACATGGCGGAGACTGGAGGTCATCAGTGCTTCTGATTTGACCGGACCAAAGTTTTCATACAATTTTTCCATATTCTTTTGAGTCATGATCAACAGTCACACAAGGGAAAACCAGTCTCAACACTTTCTTGAAATCAATCCAATTCTGCTTTTCTTTGAGCTTCAATGTGCTTGTGGTCAACAACACTCGGAATGGACCATCAAACCAGGGTTTTGGGACTTTTCTAACGTGTCTTTTACTACCACCCATTCTCCAGACACAAGTGGGTGGGTTCCTGGTACTTTATCAAAACCTGGAAGTGAAGCAAAAACTTGAAAATGTACTTTAGTCAAATGCTTGTACAAAACTGATCACATAATCTGTCAAACAACCATGTTGCATCTAAAGCTGCTGTGGGAAATAAAATCCTATCCTAGGGGCTGACCCAAAAAGGACCTTATAGGGACAAAGGCCTGTCTCACGGTTAGGCGTATACCTTACTAAAAGAGGGCTACCAGCAGGCACTCTATAAAGGCTTTTGAATCTTTAACTTTAGTGTCCCGTTCAGTTCCTTTTCCCTACTCTACTGCTGCTTTGTGGATGGTACGAAGCATGTAAGGCCTGTCCTACACCCAAAACCTTCATCATCTCCTGCATCACTTCACCTTTGAAGTGAACACCAGTGTCACTTTCAATGATTTAAGGTACCTCATACCTGCACACAACTTCAGCCATAATCTTCTTTACTTCTTTGGGTACGGTTTTGGCCATCCTGAAAACAAGTCATCACATTTCAATACATACTCATACATGCCCACCTTGGGTAGTTGAAGGTAGTCTTCAAATGTTGAAACATACAAAAAGCAAGACGTGTTTCTTGGGTACCTTAACCACCTTGCCCACGTTGTTCTGGGCACAAATCATTTATCCTTGAGTATGTCTGACTGTTACAGTGCTGAACCCTGGGGCGTACCATATGCTACGTACTAAATCACACATAGCAGTTTTTGTCTGGTGCATCACTCCATGGGTTGCCTGAGGCATCGTGGAGTAGAGTGACCTGGGAAGGCAAAGTTTTCCTTCT
Source organism: Bufo gargarizans (assembly GCF_014858855.1). NCBI lineage: Eukaryota > Metazoa > Chordata > Amphibia > Anura > Bufonidae > Bufo > Bufo gargarizans. The sequence goes on from NC_058081.1 coordinate 537,569,092, forward strand.
TATTTGTAGTCCTCCCTTTTCCATCCACCAGTCCCTTTCCTCCTTCCCCATCTGGTTCTGTAAGGTCTTAAGAATTTTCGGGAGACAGGAGTTATTTCAGGGACCTGAACTGTGGCCACTTAAGACAGGGGTCTGCTTAGGTAATTTGGCAGCCATTTTTGCCGCCTGATCTGCCGTGGCTTTCCGCTTTGCCTCCTCTGCATCTGTTTACAGTGGCCTTTCGTTGCTATAATCACCCCTCATGTTAGTGACAAGAGGGCTTCCATCAGAGACCTCACTGCTTCCCCATTTTCGATGGGTTTACCTGAAGCGATCAAGGAGTCTCTGGCTTTCCATATGGGCCCATAGTCATGGGCTATCCCAAAAGCACACCTGGAATCAGTGTAAATGTTGGCTGTTTTTCCATCTGCATATCTGCAAGCCATCTTCAAAGTCTTTTAGCTCCACTTCTTGAGCAGACATGTGTGGTAGTTCATGTTTAATCACCACTGCCCAACCTGTGTAGTACCTGCCATCCTGGCCATACCTCGATCCATCCACAAAGAGCACATGATCTAGATTACCTAATGGCTGATTTACCAAATCCCACTACCTTTTGTGACATCATCTGCAAACAGTCAGGAGCCTCTTCCTTTGAATTTGGAAGAAAAGTTTAAAGTGCTGTGCCCTAACTCTTCCCTCCCCCCTTGGTCCAGAGGCAACAGGGTCGCTGGGTCCAAAGTATTACACCTTTGGAGAGCAACATTGTCAGCCAACACAATGGAACACTGCATTCTCAAATAATGGGCAACAAAACAATCATTTAGATTGTACGTTCATGAGGATAGATGTAATATCACCATCACTTTGTGGTTCAGAACTATCTCAGAGCTTTCATCAAGCATAGCTAGTACAACTACTACAGCTCTGGTGCAGAAAGGGGCACCTCTGGCCACGGGATCAAGTCTGACTGAATAATATGCTACGGGGCGTCATTGCTGGCCATGCAGTTGGGTGAGGACAGCTGAGTCATGGCCACTCACTTCATAACAATACAATCTAAATGTAATAATCTGATAGGCTCAGTGTGGGGGAACACAAAATTGCCAGTTTTAGGCATAAAAAGCATCTACCACCTCATCTGTGAGGCGGTAGGGACTAAAGGACAAATCAATCACAGTGGAGTGAGTAGGGGTAATGGGAACCTGAGCCGACAAGGTCTGTGTGTGTATTGAGCACGATGTGGGTGTTAGAAACTTGTGGCTTCATTAACGGCATGTAGGTCATGTACCATCCAATGGTGATTGATTTGCTTTTCTCAGCTTCTTGGAGTACTGATACAAACATGGACCAGGGAATTTTATCACTAATGGCCAACAAAGTTCCTGGTTGTTGAGGGCACCTGTAAGCTTCACAGTGCCATCCTCCTGATATGAGATGCTAGCATGTACTTTTGCAAGCAAATCTGCACCCAGGAGGCAACAAGGAGCGTTACCACTGACCAGCAAACGGGCAAGCGCATCTTGGTTAGGGGCAAATCTAATATGGATGGTTTCTGTTGAAAATGGAGCATACTACTTTCCCATCCACTTCTACCCAAAGACTGGTGTCCTTGGAGAGTAAATCAGGGGAGGCCATGTTTGCTGTGCACAACTGTCTTGGCTGCTCCAGTATCAATCAAAAACGGGACTACTTTTTTATCACCCAGAATGAGGGATATCATTGGGCCAGACTGAATCTGCTAAAAATGTTTAAAAGTAGAGCCGATACTGGATTTCCTGTTTCCTAATCTTGATCTAACCCCCCCCCTCACCTGTCTTTGTGTTCTTCTTATGACAAAAAAACATGGGTGTCTATGGGGACTGACAGAGATCGGGCATGGTCAGCATAGAATACAATCCTCTTGTGTGGTGTGGAACATGAAGTGACGAACTAAATGGCAGAAAGGCGGGTTAGAGTATTCTTACCGTTCTATTAAAGCCGGCTATCTCCTCTCTGCCATTCGTCAAGTCCTGGGGCCTCTTGTGTATCGGCTGTTGATGCTCCCTTCGCCTTGGGGTCCCATCTGGGGTGCCATTTGTTAAACTAGACCTAAATTAGAGCATTTGAGATGCACTCTGGTGCTCCAAATCAATGTACCCACAAGGGGTTAATATCCACGCGTGGTTGAGAGACTGGACACTGACACAGAAGCTGGTCAAAGCAATCTCTAATTTATTACAGAAGGTAAGCGGTATATGTATCTTCAGAAAAGGGCAGTACTTTCTGAGGCCCAGGCATTATTTCATTGGCTCAAAAGGAAGAAGAGATAAGAGAAACAGAGATAACATCCTAACATCTGCGCACTGTGTATCACTTTGGAATATGAACTAATGTAAACATCTAAGTGTCCGCCATCTTGTAATGGCGTCTATTCTAACAATAATACTGCATATGTCATATGTGACACTTCAAGGAGGTGCTTCTCTATAGGCAGTGAATAATATGTATATATCATCAAGTCATATGATTGGCTTATGCATTCCTCCACAATCTATACACCTCCCTTGGGACACCTGTACAAAGATGAGAAAACAGTCCCTTCCCACAGCACAGCTCTTTGCCCCCCCTCTCTTCTCCAGTCTTGAAAAGAGGGGGGTGGGAGGCACTTGAAGAATAAAAAGTTAACTCATTACAGTCCTAGAGATACAAAATATAGACTAAAATTCACACATCTTTAACATGACTACTTGGGAGGGTCTGAGGATTATATACTGGGGGGGGGGGCTGCTGTGTGGGATTATATACTGAGGGGGCTGCTGTGTGGGATTATATACTGGGGGGCTGTTGTGTGGGATTTATATACTGGGGGCTGCTGTATGAGATTATATACTGGGGCTGGGGGGCTGCTGTGTGGGATTATATACTGAGGAGGCTGCTGTATGAGATTATATACTGGGGGGCTGCTGTATGGGATTATATACTGGGGGGCTGCTGTATGAGATTATATACTGGGGGGCTGCTGTATGAGATCATATACTGGGGGGCTGCTGTATGAGATTATATACTGTGGGCTTCTGTATTAGATTATATACTGGGGTGCTGCTGTATGATATTATATACTGGGGGTGCTATATACTGTGGGGTGCTGTATACTGTGTGGTGCTATACTGCTTTAATGTATACTGTGGGGTGCTGTATGCTGGGTGGTATACTGCTCTACTGTATATTGTGGGTGCTGTATACTGGGTGCTATACAGCTCTACTATATGCTGTGGGGAGCTGTATATTGTGGGGTGCTGTATACTGGGTGCTGTACTGCTCTACTGTATACTGTGGGGTGCTGTGTATTGTGAAGTGCTGTATACTGGGTGCTATACTGCTCTACTGTATACTGTGGGGTGCTGTATACTGGGTGCTATACTGCTTTACTGTATACTGTGGGGTGCTGTATACTGGGTGCTATACTGCTCTACTGTATATTGTGGGGTTCTGTATATTGTGGAGTGTTATACTGCTCTACTGTATACTGTGGGGTGCTATACTGTATTCTATAGGATGCTATACGGCATACTGTGAGGTGTTATACTATGAATTGCATACTGTGAGGTGCTGTATACTATAGGGTGCTATACTGCATACTGTGGGGTGCTGGGGTGCACTGTAACGCTAGCGTGAGCCAAGCCTCGGTCTCCTTCCTGAACTGCAGAGCGGTGTACAGTTCCAGGTCTGAACCCTGCTGCCCAGAGCACTGATCCTGAGCCTGCTGGAGTCTTCAGAACTGTAAGTATTTACAGTAATTCACTGTAAGCTATATTATATATAGTGGTGGAGGGCGTGATTGCCTGCTAGGGTGTGGGAAGGCGGGATCCAGGGGGCCCAAGTAAATTCTCGCCCAGGGTCCAATCAATATTAAAGACTGCCCTGCCCAAGCCGACCTACTACAAGCGCACCGCGAGTCCGCACACCCCCCCCCCCCTCCATCCCGCAAGCAGCGCAATTTATTCATGATACAATTTATTCACCAGTCCGCCCGCTAACCAGTGCAGGGTCAGGGTGACAGGGTCCTTTAAATCTAGCACAGCGGCTGCTACATCACGTGACCCCCCCCCAGCGGGATTAATGCAGGGGAGCAAGCGCTGGCCTGTGTTACTCCGTCTGCTGCCTAAGTTCCTTTAGTGCCTGTCTGCCCTCAGTGCCCGCCCTGGTAATATATTGTATATAATTTAAAGTCCAGGAACAAAACAAGTATGCAAAGGAACAATAGTTGTAGTGCTTTGTCCCTTTGCATACTTGTGGTTGTAGTTTGTTGTCCCTTTGCATACTGGGGTTTGAAGTGCTTTGTCTCTTTGCATATTAGAGTCTGTAGAGTCTTTTAATGACATCACTTATTTTACCAGTCCCGGCCTTCAACATGTCTGTGCACGTCCCTGATGTTGCCTCATGTGGTTCAATTTTGTTATGGCGCCTACGTTTGTGTTTGCCTCCCCACGTCTTATTTTGCTCTTGTACAACTTGCACAGGGCAATGCTTCTGTTTTCCGGGAGATGGGAGATACTCTTGCAGAGGTAGAGGCAGCTGAGCTCAGCCTAGCTTATGCACATTTTGGACCTAACTCACCAGCATCAGCAGCGTTACCAGATCCTGAAGCAGATGTGACCCTGGCTCTTCTTTAGGAAGTATGTGGCCTCTGCTCTTTATTGGTGCTTCTGTCGTCATCCTACTCCTCTGATATAGCGTCCTCGTCAGCACCCCAATCCACCTCCCAGGCCCTGTCCAGCATACTATTGTCATCAGAGTCCTCACCCTCCCTGACGCTTTTATCAGACTGACACTTTGGCCCACTTCCCCTGCACTGCATTTTCCCCAACTGCCACTGGCTCTGCCCCAATGCCAATACCACAGCTAAACATGCCACTACCACCACAATCCACAATGCTATACCTCCTCCCTCAACCTCCTCCTCAGGGCAGTACAAACACTAACTGCTCACACAAGTTGTCAAAATGTCTGCCATAGGGCGTAGTTGGTTTTCTTGACACTTCTTAGGAAAAAGGAAGGTGCCCCACTAGGAAGGGGCACTGAATACTGGAGGACTCCACTCAAAGCCTTCTCTGGGGCTGCCAGAAGGGAATTATGTGACCCCTGGCTTCATGGAACAGTGATGTGACTGAGAGGAGGAGTGAGCCATCCAATCCGCAATCTCATCCTCTTTCTCATCAGCGAAAATGTTGTGCTTTTCTGAAGCCGGCAGGGATAACTACTACTACTACTAGTACTATTTCTGGACAGGTAGTTGGTGGTGCTACTGCCCACATTCTGGCTCTGGGTCTTTTATTTGGAAACCTTCCATAGCCCTGACATTTTTGGGTCTCTCAGATAATATTGTGCACTACTCTGTATATTGGTGTGCTGATCATGTATATGCTGGCTTTATTAAATTGAACAACTGTCAAAAATAAAAATTAATTGGAAATGTGTAGAGAAATAAATGGAAAAGTATTAAGGCCTAAATTGATTGGTTATGTGTAGGGATGAGCGAACTCGAACTGTATAGTTCGGGTTCGTACCGAATTTTGGGGTGTCCGTGACACGGACCCGAACCCGGACATTTTCGTAAAAGTCCGGGTTCGGGTTCGGTGTTCGTCGCTTTCTTCGCGCTTTTGTGACGCTTTCTTGGCGCTTTTTGAAAGGCTGCAAAGCAGCCAATCAACAAGCGTCATACTACTTGCCCCAAGAGGCCATCACAGCCATGCCTACTATTGGCATGGCTGTGATTGGCCAGAGCACCATGTGACCCAGCCTCTATTTAAGCTGGAGTCACATAGCGCCGCCCGTCACTCTGCTCTGATTAGCGTAGGGAGAGGTTGCGGCTGCGACAGTAGGGCGAGATTAGGCAGATTAACTCCTCCAAAGGACTTGATTAACTGATCGATCTGCAGCTGTGGATCATTGAGCTGCTGATCCTCAATTGCTCACTGTTTTTAGGCTGCACAGACCGTTTGTCAGTCTCATTTTTCTGGGGTGATCGGCGGCCATTTTGTGTCTTGTGGTGCGCCAGCACAAGCTGCGACCAAGTGCATTTAACCCTCAATGGTGTGGTTGTTTTTTGGCTAAAGCCTACATCAGGGTGAAGCTGTCACACCAAGTGCATTTAACCAGCAATAGTCTGTTCATTTTTTGGCCATATACAAAATCAGGGGCAAGCTGCGCCTGTCACCAAGTGCATTTAACCCTCAATGGTGTGGTTGTTTTTTGGCTAAAGCCTACATCAGGGTGAAGCTGTCACACCAAGTGCATTTAACCAGCAATAGTCTGTTCATTTTTTGGCCATATACAAAATCAGGGGCAAGCTGCGCCTGTCACCAAGTGCATTTAACCCTCAATGGTGTGGTTGTTTTTTGGCTAAAGCCTACATCAGGGTGAAGCTGTCACACCAAGTGCATTTAACCAGCAATAGTCTGTTCATTTTTTGGCCATATACAAAATCAGGGGCAAGCTGCGCCTGTCACCAAGTGCATTTAACCCTCAATGGTGTGGTTGTTTTTTGGCTAAAGCCTACATCAGGGTGAAGCTGTCACACCAAGTGCATTTAACCAGCAATAGTCTGTTCATTTTTTGGCCATATACAAAATCAGGGGCAAGCTGCGCCTGTCACCAAGTGCATTTAACCCTCAATGGTGTGGTTGTTTTTTGGCTAAAGCCTACATCAGGGTGAAGCTGTCACACCAAGTGCATTTAACCAGCAATAGTCTGTTCATTTTTTGGCCATATCCCAGTCTAATTCTGTCACTAAATCCATACCGGTCACCCAGCGCCTAAATACTAGGCCTCAAATTTATATCCAGCTAAATCTGTCCCTAGTGCTGTAGCTGGGCGAGTTATTTAGTGTCCGTTCAAGCACATTTCTTGTTCTGGGTTGAAATACAATTCCCAATTTAGCAATTTCATAATTTAGTGGTTCCTGCTATATCAGAGCTCTTTGAAATCTATCCCAAAAAGGGTATATAATATTGAAGGTGCACATAGGGTCATTCAGAGTAACTTCACACACACCCGCTACTGTGTATTTCCAAGTCTAATTCTGTCACTAAATCCATACCGGTGACCCAGCGCCTAAATACTAGGCCTCAAATTTAATTCCCTCTAAATCTCTCGTTACCCACCGCTGTACTGTTGTTGCTGGGCAAGATATTTAGTGTCCGTCAAAGCACATTTTTTGTTCTGGGTTGAAGTACAATTCCCAATTTAGCAATTTCATAATTTAGTGGTTTCTGCTATATCAGAGCTATTTGAAATCTATCCCAAAAAGGGTATATAATATTGAAGGTGCACATAGGGTCATTCAGAATAACTTCACACACACCCGCTACTGTGTATTTCCAAGTCTAATTCTGTCACTAAACCCATACCTGTCACCCAGCGCCTAAATACTAGGCCTCAAATTTAAATCCCTCTAAATCTCTCGTTACCGTTGTCCTGTTGTAGCTGGGAAAGTTATTTAGTGCCCGTCAAAGCACATTTTTTGTTCTGGGTTGAAGTACAATTCCCAATTTAGCAATTTCATAATTTAGTGGTTCCTGCTATATCAGAGCTATTTGAAATCTATCCCAAAAAGGGTATATAATATTGAAGGTGCACATAGGGTCATTCAGAATAACTTCACACACACCCGCTACTGTGTATTTCCAAGTCTAATTCTGTCACTAAATCCATACCGGTGACCCAGCGCCTAAATACTAGGCCTCAAATTTAATTCCCTCTAAATCTCTCGTTACCCACCGCTGTACTGTTGTTGCTGGGCAAGATATTTAGTGTCCGTCAAAGCACATTTTTTGTTCTGGGTTGAAGTACAATTCCCAATTTAGCAATTTCATAATTTAGTGGTTTCTGCTATATCAGAGCTATTTGAAATCTATCCCTAAAAGGGTATATAATATTGAAGGTGCACATAGGGTCATTCAGAATAACTTCACACACACCCGCTACTGTGTATTTCCAAGTCTAATTCTGTCACTAAACCCATACCTGTCACCCAGCGCCTAAATACTAGGCCTCAAATTTATATCCAGCTAAATCTGTCCCTAGTGCTGTAGCTGGGCGAGTTATTTAGTGTCCGTTCAAGCACATTTCTTGTTCTGGGTTGAAATACAATTCCCAATTTAGCAATTTCATAATTTAGTGGTTCCTGCTATATCAGAGCTCTTTGAAATCTATCCCAAAAAGGGTATATAATATTGAAGGTGCACATAGGGTCATTCAGAGTAACTTCACACACACCCGCTACTGTGTATTTCCAAGTCTAATTCTGTCACTAAATCCATACCGGTGACCCAGCGCCTAAATACTAGGCCTCAAATTTAATTCCCTCTAAATCTCTCGTTACCCACCGCTGTACTGTTGTTGCTGGGCAAGATATTTAGTGTCCGTCAAAGCACATTTTTTGTTCTGGGTTGAAGTACAATTCCCAATTTAGCAATTTCATAATTTAGTGGTTTCTGCTATATCAGAGCTATTTGAAATCTATCCCAAAAAGGGTATATAATATTGAAGGTGCACATAGGGTCATTCAGAATAACTTCACACACACCCGCTACTGTGTATTTCCAAGTCTAATTCTGTCACTAAACCCATACCTGTCACCCAGCGCCTAAATACTAGGCCTCAAATTTAAATCCCTCTAAATCTCTCGTTACCGTTGTCCTGTTGTAGCTGGGAAAGTTATTTAGTGCCCGTCAAAGCACATTTTTTGTTCTGGGTTGAAGTACAATTCCCAATTTAGCAATTTCATAATTTAGTGGTTCCTGCTATATCAGAGCTATTTGAAATCTATCCCAAAAAGGGTATATAATATTGAAGGTGCACATAGGGTCATTCAGAATAACTTCACACACACCCGCTACTGTGTATTTCCAAGTCTAATTCTGTCACTAAATCCATACCGGTGACCCAGCGCCTAAATACTAGGCCTCAAATTTAATTCCCTCTAAATCTCTCGTTACCCACCGCTGTACTGTTGTTGCTGGGCAAGATATTTAGTGTCCGTCAAAGCACATTTTTTGTTCTGGGTTGAAGTACAATTCCCAATTTAGCAATTTCATAATTTAGTGGTTTCTGCTATATCAGAGCTATTTGAAATCTATCCCTAAAAGGGTATATAATATTGAAGGTGCACATAGGGTCATTCAGAATAACTTCACACACACCCGCTACTGTGTATTTCCAAGTCTAATTCTGTCACTAAACCCATACCTGTCACCCAGCGCCTAAATACTAGGCCTCAAATTTAAATCCCTCTAAATCTCTCGTTACCGTTGTCCTGTTGTAGCTGGGAAAGTTATTTAGTGCCCGTCAAAGCACATTTTTTGTTCTGGGTTGAAGTACAATTCCCAATTTAGCAATTTCATAATTTAGTGGTTCCTGCTATATCAGAGCTATTTGAAATCTATCCCAAAAAGGGTATATAATATTGAAGGTGCACATAGGGTCATTCAGAATAACTTCACACACACGCTTCTGTGCATTTCCAAGTCTAATTCTGTCACTAAATCCATACCGGTGACCCAGCGCCTAAATACTAGGCCTCAAATTTAATTCCCTCTAAATCTCTCGTTACCCACCGCTGTACTGTTGTTGCTGGGCAAGATATTTAGTGTCCGTCAAAGCACATTTTTTGTTCTGGGTTGAAGTACAATTCCCAATTTAGCAATTTCATAATTTAGTGGTTTCTGCTATATCAGAGCTATTTGAAATCTATCCCTAAAAGGGTATATAATATTGAAGGTGCACATAGGGTCATTCAGAATAACTTCACACACACCCGCTACTGTGTATTTCCAAGTCTAATTCTGTCACTAAACCCATACCTGTCACCCAGCGCCTAAATACTAGGCCTCAAATTTAAATCCCTCTAAATCTCTCGTTACCGTTGTCCTGTTGTAGCTGGGAAAGTTATTTAGTGCCCGTCAAAGCACATTTTTTGTTCTGGGTTGAAGTACAATTCCCAATTTAGCAATTTCATAATTTAGTGGTTCCTGCTATATCAGAGCTATTTGAAATCTATCCCAAAAAGGGTATATAATATTGAAGGTGCACATTGGGTCATTCAGAATAACTTCACACACACGCTTCTGTGCATTTCCAAGTCTAATTCTGTCACTAAATCCATACCGGTGACCCAGCGCCTAAATACTAGGCCTCAAATTTAATTCCCTCTAAATCTCTCGTTACCCACCGCTGTACTGTTGTTGCTGGGCAAGATATTTAGTGTCCGTCAAAGCACATTTTTTGTTCTGGGTTGAAGTACAATTCCCAATTTAGCAATTTCATAATTTAGTGGTTTCTGCTATATCAGAGCTATTTGAAATCTATCCCTAAAAGGGTATATAATATTGAAGGTGCACATAGGGTCATTCAGAATAACTTCACACACACCCGCTACTGTGTATTTCCAAGTCTAATTCTGTCACTAAATCCATACCGGTGACCCAGCGCCTAAATACTAGGCCTCAAATTTAATTCCCTCTAAATCTCTCGTTACCCACCGCTGTACTGTTGTTGCTGGGCAAGATATTTAGTGTCCGTCAAAGCACATTTTTTGTTCTGGGTTGAAGTACAATTCCCAATTTAGCAATTTCATAATTTAGTGGTTTCTGCTATATCAGAGCTATTTGAAATCTATCCCTAAAAGGGTATATAATATTCAAGGTGCACATTGGGTCATTCAGAATAACTTCACACACACACGCTTCTGTGCATTTCCAAGTCTAATTCTGTCACTAAATCCATACCGGTCACCCAGCGCCTAAATACTAGGCCTCAAATTTATATCCCGCTGAATTTGAATACAATACATTGGGCCAAATAATATATTTGTTGTTGTGGTGAACCATAACAATGAGAAAAACATCTAGTAAGGGACGCGGACGTGGACATGGTCGTGGTGGTGTTAGTGGACCCTCTGGTGCTGGGAGAGGACGTGGCCGTTCTGCCACATCCACACGTCCTAGTGTACCAACTACCTCAGGTCCCAGTAGCCGCCAGAATTTACAGCGATATATGGTGGGGCCCAATGCCGTTCTAAGGATGGTAAGGCCTGAGCAGGTACAGGCATTAGTCAATTGGGTGGCCGACAGTGGATCCAGCACGTTCACATTATCTCCCACCCAGTCTTCTGCAGAAAGCGCACAGATGGCGCCTGAAAACCAACCCCATCAGTCTGTCACATCACCCCCATGCATACCAGGGAAACTGTCTCAGCCTCAAGTTATGCAGCAGTCTCTTATGCTGTTTGAAGACTCCGCTGGCAGGGTTTCCCAAGGGCATCCACCTAGCCCTTCCCCAGCGGTGAAAGACATAGAATGCACTGACGCACAACCACTTATGTTTCCTGATGATGAGGACATGGGAATACCACCTCAGCATGTCTCTGATGATGACGAAACACAGGTGCCAACTGCTGCGTCTTTCTGCAGTGTGCAGACTGAACAGGAGGTCAGGGATCAAGACTGGGTGGAAGACGATGCAGGGGACGATGAGGTCCTAGACCCCACATGGAATGAAGGTCGTGCCACTGACTTTCACAGTTCGGAGGAAGAGGCAGTGGTGAGACCGAGCCAACAGCGTAGCAAAAGAGGGAGCAGTGGGCAAAAGCAGAACACCCGCCGCCAAGAGACTCCGCCTGCTACTGACCGCCGCCATCTGGGACCGAGCACCCCAAAGGCAGCTTCAAGGAGTTCCCTGGCATGGCACTTCTTCAAACAATGTGCTGACGACAAGACCCGAGTGGTTTGCACGCTGTGCCATCAGAGCCTGAAGCGAGGCATTAACGTTCTGAACCTGAGCACAACCTGCATGACCAGGCACCTGCATGCAAAGCATGAACTGCAGTGGAGTAAACACCTTAAAACCAAGGAAGTCACTCAGGCTCCCCCTGCTACCTCTTCTGCTGCTGCCGCCTCGGCCTATTCTGCTGCTGCCGCCTCGGCCTCTTCCTCCGCCTCTGGAGGAACGTTGGCACCTGCCGCCCAGCAAACAGGGGATGTACCACCAACACCACCACCACCACCACCTCCGTCACCAAGCGTCTCAACCATGTCACACGCCAGCGTTCAGCTCTCCATCTCACAAACATTTGATAGAAAGCGTAAATTCCCACCTAGCCACCCTCGATCCCTGGCCCTGAATGCCAGCATTTCTAAACTACTGGCCTATGAAATGCTGTCATTTAGGCTGGTGGACACAGACAGCTTCAAACAGCTCATGTCGCTTGCTGTCCCACAGTATGTTGTTCCCAGCCGGCACTACTTCTCCAAGAGAGCCGTGCCTTCCCTGCACAACCAAGTATCCCATAAAATCAAGTGTGCACTGCGCAACGCCATCTGTAGCAAGGTCCACCTAACCACAGATACGTGGACCAGTAAGCACGGCCAGGGACGCTATATCTCCCTAACTGCACACTGGGTAAATGTAGTGGCAGCTGGGCCCCAGGCGGAGAGCTGTTTGGCGCACGTCCTTCCGCCGCCAAGGATCGCAGGGCAACATTCTTTGCCTCCTGTTGCCACCTCCTCCTTCTCGGCTTCCTCCTCCTCTTCTTCCACCTGCTCATCCAGTCAGCCACACACCTTCACCACCAACTTCAGCACAGCCCGGGGTAAACGTCAGCAGGCCATTCTGAAACTCATATGTTTGGGGGACAGGCCCCACACCGCACAGGAGTTGTGGCGGGGTATAGAACAACAGACCGACGAGTGGTTGCTGCCGGTGAGCCTCAAGCCCGGCCTGGTGGTGTGTGATAATGGGCGAAATCTCGTTGCAGCTCTGGGACTAGCCAATTTGACGCACATCCCTTGCTTGGCGCATGTGCTGAATTTGGTGGTGCAGAAGTTCATTCACAACTACCCCGACATGTCAGAGCTGCTGCATAAAGTGCGGGCCGTCTGTTCGCGCTTCCGGCGTTCACATCCTGCTGCTGCTCGCCTGTCTGCGCTACAGCGTAACTTCGGCCTTCCCGCTCACCGCCTCATATGCGACGTGCCCACCAGGTGGAACTCCACCTTGCACATGCTGGACAGACTGTGCGAGCAGCAGCAGGCCATAGTGGAGTTTCAGCTGCAGCACGCACGGGTCAGTCGCACTACAGAACAGCACCACTTCACCACCAATGACTGGGCCTCCATGCGAGACCTGTGTGCCCTGTTGCGCTGTTTCGAGTACTCCACCAACATGGCCAGTGGCGATGACACCGTTATCAGCGTTACAATACCACTTCTATGTCTCCTTGAGAAAACACTTAGGGCGATGATGGAAGAGGAGGTGGCCCAGGAGGAGGAGGAGGAGGAGGAGGAAGAGGGGTCATTTTTAGCACTTTCAGGCCAGTCTCTTCGAAGTGACTCAGAGGGAGGTTTTTGGCAACAGCAGAGGCCAGGTACAAATGTGGCCAGCCAGGGCCCACTACTGGAGGACGAGGAGGACGAGGATGAGGAGGAGGTGGAGGAGGATGAGGATGAAGCATGGTCACAGCGGGGTGGCACCCAACGCAGCTCGGGTCCATCACTGGTGCGTGGCTGGGGGGAAAGGCAGGACGATGACGATACGCCTCCCACAGAGGACAGCTTGTCCTTATCCCTGGGCAGCCTGGCACACATGAGCGACTACATGCTGCAGTGCCTGCGCAACGACAGCAGAGTTGCCCACATTTTAACCTGTGCGGACTACTGGGTTGCCACCCTGCTGGATCCACGCTACAAAGACAATGTGCCCACCTTACTTCCTGCACTGGAGCGTGATAGGAAGATGCGCGAGTACAAGCGCACGTTGGTAGACACGCTACTGAGAGCATTCCCAAATGTCACAGGGGAACAAGTGGAAGCCCAAGGCCAAGGCAGAGGAGGAGCAAGAGGTCGCCAAGGCAGCTGTGTCACGGCCAGCTCCTCTGAGGGCAGGGTTAGCATGGCAGAGATGTGGAAAACTTTTGTCAACACGCCACAGCTAACTGCACCACCACCTGATACGCAACGTGTTAGCAGGAGGCAACATTTCACTAACATGGTGGAACAGTACGTGTGCACACCCCTCCACGTACTGACTGATGGTTCGGCCCCATTCAACTTCTGGGTCTCTAAATTGTCCACGTGGCCAGAGCTAGCCTTTTATGCCTTGGAGGTGCTGGCCTGCCCGGCAGGCCAGCGTTTTGTCTGAACGTGTATTCAGCACGGCAGGGGGCGTCATTACAGACAAACGCAGCCGCCTGTCTACAGCCAATGTGGACAAGCTGACGTTCATAAAAATGAACCAGGCATGGATCCCACAGGACCTGTCCGTCCCTTGTCCAGATTAGACATTAACTACCTCCCCATAACCATATATTATTGGACTCCAGGGCACTTCCTCATTCAATCCTATTTTTATTTTCATTTTACCATTATATTGCGAGGCTACCCAAAGTTGAATGAACCTCTCCTCTGCCTGTGTGCTAGGCCTAAATATATGCCAATGGACTGTTGCAGTGGTGGGTGACGTGAAGCCTCATTCTCTGCTATGACATGCAGACTGATTCTCTGCTGACATGAAGCCAGATCCTCTGTTACGGGAGCTCTCTCCTCTGCCTGGGTGCTGGGCCTAAATTTATGACAATTGACTGTTGCAGTGGTGGGTGACGTGAAGCCTGATTCTCTGCTATGATATGAAGACTGATTCTCTGCTGACATGAAGCCAGATTGTCTGTTACGGGACCTTTCTCCTCTGCCTGGGTTCTGGGCCTAAATTTATGAAAATTGACTCTTACAGTGGTGGGTGACGTGAAGCCTGATTCTCTGCTATGATATGAAGACTGATTCTCTGCTGACATGAAGCCAGATTCTCTGTTACGGGACCTCTCTCCTCTGCCTGGGTGCTGGGTAGTGTTGAGCGCGAATATTCGAAAAGCAAATTTTTTTCGCGAATATCGCAACTTCGCGATTTCGCGAATATTTCGAATATAGTGCTATATATTCGTAAAAACGAATATTCGTTTTTTGTTTCCCCCCCCCCCCCCACAAAATTACAGTACACATATAATTGATTGTTTCCCAAAGGTCCAACAGCTCAGATCTTACTCACATTGCCTAGAAAGTGATTGAGGCGCGAATCTTCGTAAGGCGATTTTATTAGCGCACATGCGAATATCGGCACGTCCCAGAACAGAGGCAAAGGGCTTTGCATTCATACATTAGTGAATTGAGTTGCGAATCTTCGTAAGGCGATTTTATTAGCGCACATGCGAATATCTACACTTGTCCCAGAACAGAGGCAAAGGGCTTTGCATTCATACATTAGTGATTGAATTGAGCTGCGAATCTTCGTAAGGCGATTTTATTAACGCAAATGCAAATATCTACACTTGTCCCCAGAACAGAGAGGCAAAGGCCTGTGCATTCATATAGTATAGCACCATATTCGCGAATACGTAGAACTTCGTAAAATTCGATTTACGAATATTCGTATTTTTTATTTTACTTTCCACCTTACAGATTACATTGATCTGTACTCTGTCAACTACTGTCATCACCCCCCACTGTATCTCGATTGATTCCCAAAAGTCTCACATTCCCTAGAAAGTGATTGAGGTGCGAATCTTCGTAAGGCGATTTTATTAGCGCACATGCGAATATCTACACTTGTCCCAGAACAGAGGCAAAGGGCATTGCATTCATACATTAGTGATTGAATTGAGTTGCGAATCTTCGTAAGGCGATTTCATTAGCGCACATGTGAATTTTGCATAGCATATGTATTATGCGATAATTCGAATTATCGCATATGCGAAATAATAACGAATTTGAATAATCGCGAATATTTTACGAATATTCTTTCGAATATTCACAAAATTTCGCGAATTCGAATATGGGACATGCCGCTCAACACTAGTGCTGGGCCTAAATTTATGACAATGGACTGTTGCAGTGGTGGGTGACGTGAAGCCTGATTCTCTGCTATGACATGCAGACTGATTCTCTGCTGACATGAAGCCAGATTGTCTGTTACGGGACCTCTCTCCTCTGCCTGGGTGCTGGGCCTAAATATATGCCAATGGACTGTTGCAGTGGTGGCTGACGTGAAGCCTCATTCTCTGCTATGACATGCAGACTAATTCTCTGCTGACATGAAGACAGATTCTCTGTTACGGGACCTCTCTCCTCTGCCTGGGTGCCGGGGCCTAAATATCTGAGAATGGACTGTTCCAGTGGTGGCTGACGTGAAGCCTCATTCTCTGCTATGACATGCAGACTAATTCTCTGCTGACATGAAGACAGATTCTCTGTTACGGGACCTCCCTCCTCTGCCTGGGTGCTGGGCCTAAATATATGCCAATGGACTGTTGCAGTGGTGGCTGACGTGAAGCCTCATTCTCTGCTATGACATGCAGACTAATTCTCTGCTGACATGAAGACAGATTCTCTGTTACGGGACCTCCCTCCTCTGCCTGGGTGCTGGGCCTAAATATATGCCAATGGACTGTTGCAGTGGTGGCTGACGTGAAGCCTCATTCTCTGCTATGACATGCAGACTGATTCTCTGCTGACATGAAGCCAGATTCTCTGTTACGGGACCTCTCTCCTCTGCCTGTGTGTGTGCTGGGCCTAAATATATGCCAATGGACTGTTGCAGTGGTGGCTGACGTGAAGCCTCATTCTCTGCTATGACATGCAGACTGATTCTCTGCTGACATGAAGCCAGATTCTCTGTTACGGGACCTCTCTCCTCTGCCTGTGTGTGTGCTGGGCCTAAATATATGCCAATGGACTGTTGCAGTGGTGGCTGACGTGAAGCCTCATTCTCTGCTATGACATGCAGACTAATTCTCTGCTGACATGAAGACAGATTCTCTGTTACGGGACCTCCCTCCTCTGCCTGGGTGCTGGGCCTAAATATATGCCAATGGACTGTTGCAGTGGTGGCTGACGTGAAGCCTCATTCTCTGCTATGACATGCAGACTGATTCTCTGCTGACATGAAGCCAGATTCTCTGTTACGGGACCTCTCTCCTCTGCCTGTGTGTGTGCTGGGCCTAAATATATGCCAATGGACTGTTGCAGTGGTGGCTGACGTGAAGCCTCATTCTCTGCTATGACATGCAGACTGATTCTCTGCTGACATGAAGCCAGATTCTCTGTTACGGGACCTCTCTCCTCTGCCTGTGTGTGTGCTGGGCCTAAATATATGCCAATGGACTGTTGCAGTGGTGGCTGACGTGAAGCCTGATTCTCTGCTATGACATGCAGACTAATTCTCTGCTGACATGAAGACAGATTCTCTGTTACGGGACCTCCCTCCTCTGCCTGGGTGCTGGGCCTAAATATATGCCAATGGACTGTTGCAGTGGTGGCTGACGTGAAGCCTCATTCTCTGCTATGACATGCAGACTAATTCTCTGCTGACATGAAGACAGATTCTCTGTTACGGGACCTCTCTCCTCTGCCTGGGTGCCGGGGCCTAAATATCTGAGAATGGACTGTTCCAGTGGTGGGTGACGGGAAGCCAGATTCTCTGCTATGGAACCTCTCTCCAATTGATTTTGGTTAATTTTTATTTATTTAATTTTTATTTTAATTCATTTCCCTATCCACATTTGTTTGCAGGGGATTTACCTACATGTTGCTGCCTTTTGCAGCCCTCTAGCTCTTTCCTGGGCTGTTTTACAGCCTTTTTAGTGCCGAAAAGTTCGGGTCCCCATTGACTTCAATGGGGTTCGGGTTCGGGACGAAGTTCGGATCGGGTTCGGATCCCGAACCCGAACATTTCCGGGATGTTCGGCCGAACTTCTCGAACCCGAACATCCAGGTGTTCGCTCAACTCTAGTTATGTGCTACCCTTTTTATTGGTATAGTAATCACATATATGCTGGTTTGAATATATTCAACAACCCCCCCAAAAAATTGGCACCATGTGGGAAACAAATTTAGGTTTAAATTCATTATCAAATAATTTGGTGCACTACCATGTGTATTGGTTTAGCGATCACTTGTATTGGATTAATTAAATTGAACCGCTCAAAAAAATTAGAACTTATGGAGAAAGAATAAAATGGAAATGCACGATTTAGACCTGATACTTAATATCAGGTAATCACTCAAAGATAATTTGATACACTACCTTGTGTATTGGTGTACTGATCACCTATATACTGGTTTAATTAAATTTAAAAAATCCCGAAAAAATAAATAGATAAAATTCCAACCATATGGATAATGAAATAAATAGAAATAAATGAATGAGGCTTGACATTTAATATCACGTTATCAGTCACTGGTAATTTGATGCCTTACACTGTGTATTGGTGTAGTGATTAGGAATACACAGTCCTTGCATTTAGCTGCTTTTGAGGTTTGCAGCAGCTGCAGTTGTGCTAGCATGCAAAACCAGCCTCAGCTCCTCATTTCTCACTCTCTGGCTAACTGCTTTCCCTGCCTGTCCCTATTCTACACATACAATTCTTCTTCTTCATACTTCTATCCTTTCCAGTCACTGTCCCTGGCAATAAACTACAGCAAGCTTGATAGATTTTTCACTTTCTCTGACTCCTTAAGATAATTTTTCTGGCAGACACTGTAAGACTCAACCACCCTCATTAACAGCTGATAATTCTGCCTTGTGGCCACATGTCAGTATTACTGTCACGACTGTGACTGATCCAGACAGGTCTGGGCGGAGAAGGTCGCAGCGACTTGCTACTCGCGATAGCTTGTGAGTTTGCTCCGTGGTTCAGGGTATGTCATCCGGGTTTTGCCTTGTGAACCTTTTTGTCCTGACTGGGAGTTTGTAGGCATCCTTCGAAGGTGAATCCTGTCTGCCACTCCCAGCTACTATATTAGTTTCAGTTTCACTTGCAGTCATTGCCAGATATAGTCCTTACTTCCAGTGCTATTCTGACCTTTGAAGGAGATCGTTTGACGGTATTGCTGTGGTGCTCTTGTCTGGCGTGTACTGTCGTTATTGGGATCACCTTCTCTGCTCGTGACTGGATAAGTCTATCTCTGCTGGAGATTGTTTATTTGTTGCTGTGTTCCCCTGTTGTTCTCCTAGACATGAGTGATGGTGACTAGTGCTCCCATCTGCCTTTCCCCAGTCTAGTCTTGTTAGGGTGACTGAGGGTTTAGGCATCCTGCTCGCCGCACGGGTTCATACCCCATCTAGGGTATCAGGGCAGACAGGTGCCAGCTTAGGTATTTTTTAACGGGCCGCAAAAAGTGGTTCCGTTGTTCCGTGATCCGTGCCCGTTTTTTCTTCCGTTGTGCTTCCGTGTGTCCGTGTGGCCGTTTTTTTTGCGGACCGTCTGAAAACTTTGCATTTTGAAAAAAAAAGGATTTTTAATAACTCCACCCAGGATACTGGTATAAATCAAGGGCACCTGAGTATGCATTTGTGGCCATTTTCTGTAGTCTTTGCAGAGTACAGAGGTTATTTTGGCTGCTTCTCTTTGCTGTTTCATCATGTCTGATACAGAGGAAGAGTTCGTCGTGGATTGGCTCATTGGTCGGCAATGTGGTCCGCGCCCTCCTTTGTTGACTGAGGAACCGCGTAGAAGGCGACGATTTTGGGTCCATCCGATAGTTTCCCAACGGTCCCGGAAAGGACACTTCCGTACCCTCTATGAAGATCTGCGCCTGCATCCTGCGAAGTTCTATTCCTTCTGTCGGATGTCAGTGGGTACATTTGATCGCTTGCTGTCGTCTCTACGTACTGTCCTTACCTTTATGGACACCAATATGAGGCGCAGCATTTCTCCCGAGGAAAGGCTCATCGTCACGTTGAGGTAAGCAGTATAGTACTTGTAAAGTTTCACCAGTAATGTGCACTGCTTGTGTCTGGAGGACCATGTGCTCCAAAATGGCTGCTGTTAGACATGTGCTAATGTTTGGCAAACCTATGTTTCTTTCTCCTTTATTTTTTGCCTTTCATTTGTTTGTGGCTGTTTTGTTATCCCGTTAATCCCTGGCACCTAACATGCCAATATTTTGGCCGTTGGTTAGCGTTTGTGCACGTTTCAAACGTGTGTTTAGCTATCGGCCTCCAGACAATCCATGAATCCTCTGCACTCGCCAGTAGTTTGTTTTAAATGTCGTTTGATTCAGTCAGTCAGCCATGTTACAGCAAGCTGTGACCTGCCTGTCTGAGTGATTATTGTCAACTTTATCTTGAATTACGGGCATTTTTTTTATAGGCTTTTTCAACTTAAAGAATTAGGTCCCGCAGTCAGGATCTCTATCTGCGTGCCCCACCCGGAGCAAAGTCTATATACCGATCAGTTCCCTTATTTCGTAGGATTGTGCTGCTGTGAACCCCTGAGATGTCCAACTAACCTTTTCAGCATGCCTAATGTTCCCAATATTTGGACCCGCCACTACACTCTCTGCAATTAGAAAGGGGCAAAACACAGTTTATGTTACTTAGTTCTGGTAGTACTGGCCACAGACCAATAGCTGTTAGTGTTTCGCTCAGATACTCCTTTTTAATTTTGTTTTAAGCAACCGAGGACATAGGGCAGTGTTGTCGAGGCATTTTCAGACTGAGTTGGCAATGTTATAGCCTGATCTGTGGCGTTGTTTTTAGAAATTTCTAATCAGCAAATTTGCATGAATAATGTTCCAAATTATCGGATTATTTCCGCGCAGTTTTGCATTTTTTATTAAATTCAGGCTTCCAATCAGTGCTGCCGGTAATAAGCATAGTGTGCCCTGTTCTGATGAATGGTTTGTAAAATCAAGGGGGGATCTTTGTAAACCATATAGTCTTTACAATGGGTGTGGGTGCCCACACAGTGGGCCTTGAGTACCACCTCTGGCACCCGTCCCATAGGTTCCCCACCACTAGACATAGGGTGTTTACAATCATGGTGTGTATACAACATTATGCTTGAATCTTGTATCTGTTTTCACTTATATTCGCAGTTTACTGGGTTTTTTTTTTTGTCTCCACAGATTCCTTGCAACTGGGAACTCATTTGCATCACTGCATTTTGAGTTTCTGTTAGGAACCTCGACAATCTCGAGTATTGTACGACACACTTGCCATGTCATGTGGCAGCAACTCCGAGAGACGGTGATGCCGCAGCCCAAGGTGGAGGATTGGGTTCGGATCGCAGAGGGTTTCCAAGATTCCGCGCAGTTTCCTAACTGCAACGGGGCAATGGATGGCAAGCACATCCGTGTGAAGAAGCCGCCACACTCAGGGAGCCGTTTCTTCAATTATAAACAGTTTTTCTCGGTAGTGCTGATGGCTGTTGCTGACAGTAACTACCGGTTTATAATGGTAGATATCGGGGCCTATGGAAGTACTGCGGATGCTCGCATCTTTAGTGCTTCTAGAATGGGTGAGCGGCTTCGTGCCAACCAGCTTGCCCTGCCCGAGTCCAGAAGACTGCCCGGATATGCAGGTCTGCCGGCGCCATTTGTCATCGTGGCGGATGAAGGGTTTGCATTGACTCCACATGTTATGCGGCCCTTTCCAAAGCGTGGTTTGGATGTCAGGAGGCGTATCTTCAACTACCGGTTGACTCGTGCCCGTCGGTATGTGGAGTGCGCTTTCGGAATACTCTCTAGCAAGTGGAGGGTGTTTTTGTCATCCATACAGATGGCTCCGGAGAATGCTACCCTGGTGATTCAAGCTTGTGTTGTTCTCCACAACTTCACCAGGATTCACGAGGCTTCCTCTTCTGTTGACATGGAAGATCTTCCTACGACTTCAGATTTGGATTTGGAAAGGACCCTGCATAGACGACCTGGGACTGCAGGCATTGCAGTTCGGGAACTCTATGCAGACTACTTTTCAAGTCCAGAGGGGTCCGTGCCGTGGCAGAGGGATGCTATTCGTGGCAGTTTTTGAAATCTTCTGGGCTCTTTAGTTTTTTGTTATTTTCTAGATAGATTCCTGAAATTTAGTATTGTAGTTGAGTGTAGGGACTCGCGAGATAATGAGGACCCTTGACGTGGGCTTGCGGGCTGAGATTTTTTGGACCTCACACATTTAAATATGCATCTAACGTGATAGAATTGATGTTTTGGTCTAAATCTAAATAGACTTTAACATCTTTTCTTTTTTTTTTTGTGTAGTCCAAAAAAATTTCTAATACCTCATCATGACCATATCCCCAAATAAAGATGTTGCTCACCCAAATAAAGTGTTGCTTAGTGAGGAAAAGTGTGTGGTGTTTCTTTTTTCAATCGAAATTGGTCAAAGTAAATGTTTTCTGTAGCGTGCACAATAAAAAAACAGTCGACTACTTTTTGGCCCAAACCACATTTATGTTTAAGATTGAGCTAAACATAATAAACTGGAAGCCAATGGCCCCAACATTTTAAGGAAAAACATATAAAGTGCTTGTAACCGAAACATTAAACTGGCTTACAAATTCAGAAGGTCCTGAGTAAATGATCCAGGAGTAAACGTGGACCGTGGCCTGACATTGGCCTGTTGAGGTCCCCCAGATGTGAAACTGCCAGGGTAAAGGGGCTGACCCACTTGATGCATTGGGCCCTGGGGGAGTCCATAGTGGGGTTGTGGGTGGTATGCTGGACCTTGTGATGCTTGTGGCGCACCTTCAAATGGCCCGGCACTTTGCTGCTGTGCGGCATTCTCAAGGTCCACTTTCATGGCATTTAGCTTGCCCAGAATGTCCCCATGGTTAGGTAGAGCAAACATTTTAAGTACGACCGCTAAGGACGCAAGGCACTCATGATGCTCTAAAGGAGTGACATGCCTCAATAGCTGTCCTAAGCCCCGTAATGTTTTCTCCTCCACTCCTTCACTCCTCCTCTGGGCCAGAAATTCTATGAGGCGGGCATCAATAGCCTCCCGACTCTCTGGCCCAGAGGTAGAGGGAGGGAGTTGGCGGCGCCGTCTGGGCTGGGGCTGGACAATCCGTGGTGGACTGCAAGGTGGTAGGGGGTCCTCGGCCAGCGTGGAGTCCTCCGGGTCCTCAGCCGGCGTTGGCGAAGGAGTTGCCTGGGGAGAAAATCCTGCAGGGGGTTCACTGGCCGACATGTTGGAATCTTGTGAGGGATCCAGACTGTCCACAGTACTGTATTAAAAAAAAACAAAAAAAAACACATTAGGTCATTTGATTTCAACATTACAAAAGCACATAGATTTCATTCTGTGCAAAGCAACCGTGCAAATACAATATATATATACGGAGTGGCAGCATACCATCAGAGATTAGAATTTACACAACGAATAACTGCTTCAATGTGAAATGTGGAAATCCGTTTTGAATGGCATTTGGATCTATTAATGGGATAAGTCTTGTAAAGGCCTATTGTTTCTGAAATGGGCAAACATTGTTTGCTGCTTGGAGCTGTCCAGCCTCTGAAGAGGAGTCCTCATTCAAGGACCAAAACCAGTGCTGAAAATGAGGCCAAATCATCTGTATGTGCCCTGCTACCAACATGTAAAGATACAAATTGTAATTTGAACCTAGTAGAACCTCATTTTCAGAGAAACAACATGTACCAGGCCACACTTGACCATGGTGAGAGTACTAGTTGTAATCGTGCTGCTCTTGCGTAGTTGCAACCTCAGCTTCACACTTTAGCCTAGGATGTGGTGATTGACATTTCATAGGAGCAATGTAAGGAAACCATGTGGGGTTTGGTGCAAAACCATTTCATCAATATAAATTACTATGCCAGTACATAAAGGGTACCCATTTCCCAAACATTCAAAAATTTGATAATATGTCGTTATGGGACAAATCTCATGTCGCCCTAAAATATTTTGCAAAAAAACCCTAGTCCGGGCTCCCATTAAAACGGGTGGGTTTTGGAATGCTTTTTTAACCATTGGGGTGTGACTAGGAGCCGACATACACAATGATCTACTGTATGAGGAAATAATGCGTGCAGTGCGCAAGTGTCATCTGTATTTGCTTTTCTGGTTCCAAGTGGAATCATCTATGTTCCAGGAGGGACCAAAAATTGCTTCAACACAAACAAAACTGAGAAGGGAGCCGCTATCTGCACACTTCACGTGTCGTCTCATCATTCATCTCATAAGCGGTTGCCCCTGGTTTGACTACACCACTAAACGGATGTAGGCAACCAACACAAGGCATGGACAAACTGTTGCCCTCCAGCTGATGCCCAACTACAACTCCAAGCAGGACCGAGTAGCTTTCAGCTATTCTATCATGCTGGGAGTTTCAGTTGTTAAAGAGCTGGATGTAGTCAGTTTTGACATGGCTGCCCTACAGAAAGTATAGGTCTTCAATAGAACAACAAAACTGTATCCATTAGTTTCTGGAACACTTTAGCTTGCCTTAAAAAAACGTAAGTGTGAAAATATGACACCTTTTGAAAAGAACGTAAAAAATACTTACGGCCTCAGTTCCATTACTGGCCGCAGAAACTGTAACTGGGCCGTATAAATATAGGCACGTTTGGTTGATGATCCCTCCCCACTCCGGCCTTTGCTGGTCAGCTCCCGCCGGAACTGGTCTCGGCAGCTCGCCCAGCGGGTTTTCGTTTGTTTCACTGTTTAAAAATGACATAGAAGACAATTGTGAGGTAAAAAATTAAGAAAGGGGAAAAATAGACGCCACATTAATAAACCATGTACAGGCCTTTAGGCAAAAGGAGGCTGGACCACCCTGAAAACACTATTGTCACCTCTGGGACATTCAAACTATATATTAGGGCCACACAGAGGGCAAATACAGCACAACTACAGTGATAACACTTACCTAATTCGGCCCGGCCTCGGCTATCAGCCTTGGCCCATTCACTTCGCCGCATGCTCCGTGCCACTTTCTCCCACGAAGCATCTTTTTTTAGTCTGTCGCTATAGGCATTTTGCCGGGTATTCCACAGCTCGGGCCTCTCCTGGACGAGTGTAATCAGTTTTTCGACATCCCAGCGAGGCATGGTGGATGATATTAATAATCCTCCTGCAATGGCTGCTTCTCCTCACACAAGCTGTTTACCACAGATGTCTAGAAATTTGCATATCCTGTCACCTAAAACTTCCTGTCTTTTTTTTTTCAATTTATTGCCACAAGTTTGGCCAGACAATTTGCCCATGCCATAAGAAGAAATAAAACGGGCGCGGAGGCGGATGACAAACGGGTGTGCAACCGCGTTTTTCACGGCCCCATTCACTTGAATGGGGCCGCGACCCGTTAGCCGTGAAAAAAATAGGACAGGTTATATTTTTTGACGGGCAAGAAACACGGGTCACGGACGCGGGTGACAAAACGGTGCAGTAGCCGAGTTTTCAACGGACCCATTGAAAGTCAATGGGACCGCAGAAAAAAACGTTACACGGGCCAACGGCCACGGGTGCACACAACGGTCGTGTGCAGGAGGCCTTAGTCAGGGGTGACCGTTCTATTTCCCATCCGTAGATAAGGGTCCCCCTTCCCCTCCGTCTGGTGCGACACGACTGCTGCTGGGATAGCGGTCGTGACAATTACCCAATCCTTTCCACATACACACTGTGCTGCTGGAGCTCCTGATTAAAATAGAAATTTTTTCAAGGCTTATTACGAAAAAACATTTTGTTTCTTATGATAATTAACACTTGTGTGTCTATCGATATAGGCCTGTATGCTGCCTCATTAATGTATAATTATTGGACACTTGTGCAGGACAAGCCAATCTTTTTTCAGACATTAACGTGTGTGTGACTATTAGCAGGGGCAGGCATCGGCATCTGCTCATGTTAAGGCATAATTTTTGGATGCTTGTTCCCAACAAGTTACAGGTTTTATTAAAAAGCATAACACAGTTTTTTTCTTAAATGCTGTTTATTAATACTGTCAACCATGCATTTTCCCATAGCTCTTTATGTTAGTGTCGCTCTGACATTATTTGATAGTGCTGTCATTGCATTCAAGAGCTTAAAAAGGAAAGGAGGAAGAGCAAAAAAAAAATAATGAATAAAAATATATAGAAATATAGAGAAATGTAACAAATCAAACATGAAACAAATTTCAAGAAGTTCACTCATCTTTAGTATATAGCTTATCCTTGGACACTGTGTAGTTGTCTTTGGACAAAATCAACACTTCCCAACAGTCTGAGTGCAAAAAAGAAGAAAGCAGAACTATTATGACTATGAGTAGGAACAGACAAGGACAGGGAACCCTAGAACCCATCTTAGACAATGGGGGCATATTGCTAGGATATGCTCCCATTGTCTGATAGGTGTGGGTACCACCACAGGGACCCGCACCTATATCGAGAACGGAGCGGGGAGCGCTGTGGCTGGAGGACCCTATATTTCCCGGGGTCCATCCACCGCCAAGTGCTAATCCCCGCCTCTCCCATAAAAGTGAATGGGAGCATGCCACGCATGCGCGGCCCATGCTCCCATTCATTTCTATGGGGCACATGGCAATAGCCGAGGCTATTTTCGGTGGCCCCATAGAAATGAATGGAGGGTGTCTGCTGCATTCACTTTCGGGGCTCCGTTCTCGATATAGGTGCGGGTCCCAGCGGTGGGACCCACACCTATAAGACAATGGGTGCATATCCTAGCGATATGCCCCCATTGTCTGAAATGAGAAAACTCCTTTAAGGGTAGAGACGGAAACACAACCAAGACAGACAAACACAATACTAGAGTCATACATAAAGGGGTCAGGACCAGACAAGCTATGCAGTATCAAATGAGAGACAGAGTGTCCAGAAGACGAACAGAGATCAGAACCAGACAGACAATGCAGTACCAAATGAGAGAGTGGTCAGAAGACCAGCTGGGGTCAGAGGAACGAGCAATCCAATAAGTCCAGGATCAAGACTATCACTGGCAATGGTGTATGGCTAGAAAGGGGTTTAAATAGAACTTCGCGTCCCTGGATCATAACCTGATAGGTCCGTGACTCAGCCGTCCATTAGTCAGAAACAGCACACAGTAATAGAGCAGCTGAGTAATCAGCCCACTGCAAATCTCCCCCCCCCCCCCCTGCTGATCAGTTGTTTAAAGAGTCCTCGTCCTAGGCCAGTGATGTCACGTACATCAGCCACAGGACCTCTTTGCAATTTTATTCCATTTAAGTGTATATTTCTGGACTGCAATACTAATCATAACTGCTATATGATGTACTGCGCTGTGCATGGCATGCTGCTAGAAAGCTTCAGCAATCATTGGAGTATCATGGTCAACACCTGATCGGCAGGGTTGCCAGGAGTCAGACCCCCACCTATCAGATATTGAGGATAGCTCATCAATATTGGACTCCAGGGAAAACACCTATAAGGGGCGAGATTTCCGTGCGGGTGCAATGCGGTAGGTGAACGTATTGCACCCGCACTGAATCCGGCACCATTCATTTCAATGGGGCTGTGTACATGAGCGGTTTTTTTCACGCATCACTTCTGCAATGCTTTAAAATCACAGCATGCTCTATATTCTGCGTGTGTAACGCAGGACAGGCCCCATAGAAGTGAATGGGGCTGCGTGAAAAACGCATTGCATCCGCAAGCAAGTGCGGGTGCGATGCGTTTTTCACTCATGGTTGCTAGGAGATGTTGTTTGTAAACCTTTAATTTTTTTATCACGCGAGTGAAAAACGCATCAAAACGCAATTGCAGACAAAACTGACTGAACTTGCTTGCAAAATAGTGCGAGTTTCACTGAACGCACCCTGAGCGCATCCTGAGCCAATCCGTCACGCTCGTGTGAAAGAGGCCTAACAGTGTCTGTCTGAAATCTGAGTGAAATTTAAAAGATATTCGAGTAATAATTGTTTAGGCTTCATTATCTTTTTCCCAGTCTGCTAATGTTTGTTTAGTGATCACTGGATTGTAAATGAATAGATTTATTTATAAATATGGTATAGTTCTCATTTAATTAAGACTCATATTTTTCTTCTTTGCAACAATCTTGCACATCTCCAGCATGAATGTCAGTGTTGTAAGTTCAATTATACATTAAAATAAAGATACTAATTTGAGTATGCAAATAACGGGTGAGAGGCTAACCATTTCAATTCTATTCATTGCCTCGTATTGTCTGCTTTACTTGAGCAGCATCTGTGTAAAGATTGTGCGAGAAGTAGGGAATGCTGGTGGCAGTTGTGATGAGTGAAGGGGCAATGGGCCAACTCCTCTGGGAGACAAAAACTCAATCTTTTTTCAGTCTTGTTTCTCTGGTAAACATTTTGGGCCAAATTTGTTAATTGAGAGTGACAGGAGCCATGGAAAGTAATTTACGCTCCTTACAAGTTGTGTAATATATATATTTATGAGAAGGGTATCAAACTAGGACATAATGAAGTAAATTAATAAAGGTTCATTCTTGTAGATAAGAGAATCTTTTCTTGTACAGTAAAAGCAGGCTATAAAGAAATGAACCTATACATAAATTAATGAATAAGATGCAACTTTTAACTCTGTGCTGATACCTGTATCTGCCATGCCCTAGGCTCTGTTTGCCCAAGACTTAGTGGGTATTTGAATTCTGATCATGTTGTTTAATCAGGTCATTTAGCATGCTAATCAGTGCAGTTGGTATGCAATCATCCCAGCCAATATGCTAATCAGCCCTTCTTCATATCAACCCTTTCTGGCAGTTAAAGTTCGAGCATGAAGCTGGGGGCTGGCAGTGTTTTATAAGTCTTATCAGAGCAAAAGGTTTATGCTGTAGTTTTCCTGAAAAAAAATGCTAAGTGAAAAAGTTTTTTTCTTTTACATGTAAACATAGAAGATTGACAGCAGAAAAAGACACATGGTCCACCGAATCTGGAATGTTTAAATTTACTTACTATTGACTTCCCAATCACATCTGCTGGTAGTTTGTTCCAAAGTTAAACTACTCTTTTGGTGTAAAAATATTTTTTCCTGATATTGATCTTCCCCCAAATAATTTTATATTGTGTCCCCTTCTTCTTGGGTTAAAGGGACACTGACAGGCCCAATTAGCATATTTAGGTATATATACGTCAGTACAGGTCTTATAAAGTCTATTAAAATGATCTAAGTATCCCCCCTGTCCACCTTATAAATACCGAAATATAAAGTTATATAACCTGCTTGTCCGGTCACCAATCTGCCCAAGGGGCGGCGTTTCATGTCAAAATGCGCCCAGCCAGCCGCTCCCAACTGCCGTTCTGAAGCCCCGCCCAGCTCATCAATATTCACTTCGCTGGGCGGCTGCTACAACTCTCCCGACAGCAGAGGCTGCAGCACTTGAGTCCGGAGAGTTGTAGCCGTCGCCCAGCTATGGAAAGCTATGGAAATGTAAATAGAGTGATTCCCTGTCCCTTATGTTTGTCAATCCCTCATGACCACAGGGAGGGAGTACTCATTTTTAGGATCCCAGCGCTGATACAGTTTCAGACCCTCCGCTATATGCATTTACCATGTACAGCAGAGAAGAACTGTGTGAAACGCATATTCTGTCGATGCGTTCCACTGCTGAGTCAGGCGCATGGGCAGTAGCAAGGAATAGGCGGACCGTAAGCCTGTGCGCTCCATGCCTGCGTTCCACCTACATGAAGTGGACGCCCCATGTGATCCTAGCTTCCGGAAGCGATATTCAGGTGCCGCCCATCAATTCGCTGGGCGGCGGCTACAACTCTCCTGACTCAAGTGCCCGGCGCATGCGCATAAAGCAGAGCCTGCAGCACTTGAGTCCGGAGAGTTGTAGCCGTCGCCCAGCGAAGTGAATATTGATGAGCTGGGCGGGGCTTCAGAACGGCAGTTGGGTGCGGCTGGCTGGGCGCATTTTGTAATGAAACGCCGCCCCTTGGGCAGATTGGTGACCGGACAAGCAGGTTATATAACTTTATATTTCGGTATTTATAAGGTGGACAGGGGGGATACTTAGATCATTTTAATAGACTTTATAGGACCTGTACTGACGTATATATACCTAAATATGCTAATTGGGCCAGTCAGTGTCCCTTTAAGTTTTTTATTTTTATTAAAAACACTTCCCTCCTGGCCTTTATTTATTCTTTTAACTTACTAAAAGGTTTCTATCATGTTGCCCCTTCACCATCTTTTCTCAAGGCTATACAGAAAGGATTACTTACCTGCTTTCCGGTGCTACCTCCCTACTCCTTCTCCTCCAGGCCTGCGATACTCAGCTGGGCTCCCTCAGTGTCAACATCCAGTTTGACATTGCCTGTAACAGGGCGCCGAAGGCACACTCGGTCTCCCATCAGCCGCAGGCCTGCTGCTTAGCTTCGGGAGCGAGGATCTGTGTTCGGCCTCGTTCCCAGGGCGGATTTTGCTAGCTGGGAGGCTCCCTGCTCCTAGGTCTGCCTTGAGCGCAGAGCTGATCACTCGGTGCTCAACTTGTCTGTCTGTCGGTCATGTGACGCTGGCTAAGTCACATGGCCCTCACTCCCCACTATAAATACAGGTAGCCTGCTGGCTACAGGTTGCCTGTGATTTTGGTCCCCTAGGCTGTGTATTATTATTGTTATTAAGCTTACCTTTTGATTTAACCCTTGATCTGCTTCCTGACACCTCTTCTGCCTGCTCCCTGAACCTTGACGCTACCGCTCAGATTTTGACCTCGGCTTTCTTTTGGATCTGTCTGTCTCCTCCCTTGTACTAACGTGACCTCCTGGACTGACCCTGGTTAGTTAACCCGCCTCGCCCTTCCGTTTTTGGTGGCCCTTTGCTTGTTCCACCTCTGTCCGCTTGAGTGCTACCTCTCATTGGCTGTCCGCTTCCCTGCTATCTCTCTGCTTGCACTTACTCAGGTCAGGGACTGTCACCCAGTTGCGCCCGGTCACCTAGGGCGGGTGGTGCAAGTAGGCAGGGACAGGGTACTGGGTGGCAGCTCAGGGGGTGCATCTCCACTCTATCTTTATGCCCGTGACGCTACCCAGTGACAGAATCACAGGCCTTAATTTAGTATGGACCCTCTACAGAGCCTCACCGAACATGTGCAGGGTCTTGCTCAAATAGTACAGGAACTTGGGGAGAGACTACAGGTTCAGGAGACCGTCCGAACTCCCCCCATTCTTGCTTCCGCCACTGTTCAGGTGGAACCACACATTAAATTACCCGATCGGTTTTCGGGTGACCGCCCAAGTTTTTTAGCTTTCAAGGAAAGCTGGTCCTGATCAACAGAGGGTTGGTATTATCATCTCCCTGCTTCAAGGGGACCCCCAGAAATGGGCCTTTTCTTTGCCTCTGGATTCCCCTTGTCTTAATTCTGTGGACCTCTTTTTCCAGGTGTTAGGGGTTCTTTATGATGAACCAGACCGAGCCTCTGTGGCAGAATCCAATCTTAAAGGGGACCTTTCACTTGTAAAAACATTGTGAACCAAGTATGCTGACATGTAGAGCGGCGCCCGGGGATCTCACTGCACTTACTATTATTCCCGGGCGCCGCTCCGTTCTCCCGTTATGCCCTCAGGTACATTTGCTCTGTAAGTTATAGTAGGCGGTGTCTGCCCTTGTCCTGTGGGCGTCTCCTTCTCCTAGGCTGCAGCGCTGGCCAATCGCAGTGCACAGTTCACAGCCTGTGCGCTGTTTTCTCCTCATACCCTTCTTCAACCTGAGGTTTCCCCCATTGAACCCAAGATGAAGGCCCACTCGGGATGCCGCGAAGAAAGCTATGCCATCGTCGGGGCGCTTATTTTTATTGTGGGGATCCCGACCACTGGATTCATCAGTGTCGTAAAGCTCCGCCTTCTCGAAAGTCATCAAGTCTGAAGGATCCAAGAACATTGTTGCCGGTTTCTATTGCATTTGGAGTCTTAAAGGGGTCAGGAAATGCCTTTGTGGATTCAGGGTCAGCTTTTAGTTTTATTGATTGCAAATTTGTTGAACAAATGGGAATTCCTATACTAGAATTGTCCACCCCGATCCAGGTTGTCGTCATCGATTCTACCCCCCTGCTAGGGGGCACGGTAAAATTCTGTACTCCAGAGGTTACCCTGTCTGTGGGGGTCTGCCACTCAGAGAAATGCTCTTTCTTTGTTTTAAAGAATCTTCCTGTTCAGGTAGTCCTTGGTATGCCCTGGCTTCAGCAACACAATCCGATCATTGACTGGAGTTTGGGCGAGTTAGAGAGATGGGGGCCTAACCGTAGTTCTTGCTTAACCGTAGTTCAAGCTGGGGTTTCATCAGATATTATTCCTCATTTTTTTTCTGATTATTCAGATGTTTTTTCCACCACTGAGACAGATACTCTCCCTCCCCATAGGTCTTATTATTGTGTTATCGACTTGGTACCCGAGTCCAAATTTCCCAAAGGACCGATTTATAATCTTTACGGTCCTGAGTGCAGGGCCATGAAAGACTATATCCAGGAGAGTCTCAAGAAGGGACATATTAGGCCCTCCACCTCTCCCCTGGGAGCAGGATTCTTTTTCGCTAAAAAGGACGGTGGTCTGAGGCCCTGCATTGACTATAGAAATTTGAATAAAATCACTATTAGGAATCAGTATTCCATTACGTTGATTCCTGATTTCTTTAACCAGCTTTTGGGTGCTTTGTGGTTTTCTAAATTTGATTTGAGAGGAGCATATAACCTAGTTCGTATTAAGGAGGGAGATGAGTGGAAAACTGCTTTTAATACTTCAGAGGGACACTTTGAGTATCTTGTTATGCCATTCGGTCTTTGCAATGCCCCAGCTGTGTTTCGGAATTTCATGAATGACATTTTTAGAGAACTCATCGGCAAAGTTATGATTGTTTATCTCGATGATATTCTTGTCTTTTCACCTGACTGGGATTCTCATGTGTTTCACATCAGATTGGTTCTTCAGGGAGAATCATCTATCCGTTAAATTAGAAACATGTGTGTTTGGAGTTCAAGAGATTCCTTATCTCGGCTATATTCTTACTCCTCATTCATTTAAAATGGATCCCAGTAAGGTTCAGGCTATCCAAGACTGGGTAAGACCATCCTCCTTAAAGACACTCCAACACTTTTTAGGATTCACCAATTTCTACCATAAATTCATAAATCATTTTTCTGTTATTGCCAAGCCCCTTACTGACTTAACTAACAAAGGTTCTGATCTGGTTAAATGGTCATTGGAGGTCTGTCGGGCGTTTAATACCCTTAAAAATTGTTTTCAGGTCGCTCAAGTCTTGTTTCAGCCCGATAACAAGGAACCTTTTGTGGTGGAGGTTGATACCTCAGAGGATGGTGTGGGGGCCATCCTTTCTCAGGGGTCTTCTAACCTCACTAATTTAAGGCCATGCGCCTTCTTGTCTCGTAAGTTCTCTCCTTCAGAGAGAAATTACGATATTGGAAACCTCAAATAACTGGTCATAAAATGGGCATTTGAGGAATGGAGGCATTTTTTAGAGGGGGCTAGACACCGTATTTCTGTCCTCACCGATCATAAGAACTTAGTGTTTCTTGAGGCGGCCAAACGCCTTAATCCTAGACAAGCCAGATGAGCCCTGTTTTTACTCGTTTTAATTTTTCTGTTACTTTAAGACCAGGAAGTAAAAATATTAAGGCAGATGCCTTGTCCCAGAGTTTTAATGCCGTCCAAACTCCTGACACCCCCCCCCCCCCCCCCAGTTTCTGCGGATCTTTCCTCTGCGATTCAACGGGCTCAGCAACTTGCTCCTCCACAAACAGTGGCAGATAAATAATTTGTTCCTGAGTGCTTTTGTCTTCTATTATTGGGTGAATGTCATGACTCCGTGCTCTCTGGTCATCCAGGTATTGCTGCCACTAAGGAATTGCTGGTGAGGTATTTCTGGTGGCCCACTTTGTCTAAGGATGTACGGTTTTATGTTTTGGCTTGCGATATTTGTGCCAGGTCTAAGACCCCGAGAACACATCCCGCTGGTGAACTACAACCACTACCCATTCCCTGAAAGCCATGGTCTCACATTTCCATGGATTTTATTTCAGATCTGCCCACTTATGAGGGGAAATCAGTGGTGTGGGTAGTGGTTGACCGTTTTAGCAAGATGATGCACTTTGTTCTTTTAAGTAAGCTCCCTGATGCGAAGACCTTAGCATCCTTGTTCATTGAACATGCGGTACGTCTGCATGGTGTTCCTGAGAATATCGTCTCTGATAGAGGCGTTCAGTTTGTTTCTGGTTTCTGGAGGGACTTTTGTCGAAGAAGCGACATCTCTTTATCCTTTTCGTCGGCTTTCCATCCACAGACCAGTGGGCAGACGGAACGGTTAAATCAGGCAATGGAGCGTTTTCTAAGGTGCTAGGTATCACATATCAACTCTTATGGGTGAGATACCTCCCGTTGGCAGAATTCGCTATTAACAATCGAGTTAATTCTTCCACGGGGGTGTCTCCTTTTTTTTGTAACAGTGTTTTGCATCCTTGCTTTTGTTCTAGTCCCTCTGTATCCTCACTCAACCCGTAGGCAGATTTTTTTTACCTCTATACTGTGCACAGTCTGGGCACAGGTTCAAACAAACCTGGAATAGGCCCAGGAAACCCAGTGTAAACATGCCAATAAGAGACGTTCTAAGGGGGTAAATTTTGTACTCCGCGATAAGGTGTGGTTGTCGACTAAGAATCTTGCTTTGAAATGGTGTTCTAGGAAATTCTCTCCGCGTTTTATTGGACCATACAATATTATTGAGGTTGTTAACCCAGGGTCCTTTAGACTTAAGCTACCCGACTCCTTTCGTTTACATGATGTGTTTCATAAGTCATTGCTTAAGAGATATGTGTCACCAGTGGTTCCGGTTAAAAAACCTCCTCCACCTGTGGAGGTTGAAGGTCAGGAGGAATTCATCATCTCTAGAATTATTGATGTTAGAAAGGTTAGGAACTCCTTTCAATACCTGGTCCACTGGAAGGGCTATGGACCCGAGGAAAGGTCTCGTGTCCCAGCTACTGAGATTCACGCCCCGAGGCGTCCTGGGAGATTTTTACCCAAGGGCTTGGGTCCAGTGGCCCCTCGTGTAAGGGGGGTACTGTAACGGGGCACCGAAGGCGCACTCGGTCTCCCGTCAGCCGCAGATCTGCTGCTTAGCTTCGGGAGTGAGGATCTGTGTTCTTTTTCGTTCCCAGGGCGGCTTTTACTAGCTGGGAGGCTCCTTGCTCCTAGGTCTGCCTTGAGCGTAGAGCTGATCACTTGGTGCTCGACTTGTCTGTCTGTCGGTCATGTGACGCTGGCCACATCACATGACCCTCACTCCCCACTATAAATACAAGTTGCCCGTGATTTTGGTCCCTTAGGCTGTGTATTATTATTGTTATAAAGCTTACCTTTGGATTTGACCCTTGATCTGCTTCCTGACACCTCTTCTGCCTGCTCCCTGAACCTTGACGCTACCTCTCAGATTTTGACCTCGGCTTGCTTTTGGATTTTGTCTTTGCCTCTTCTCTTGTACTGACGTGACCTCCTGGATTTTGACCTCTGCCCACTCTCGGATCTGTCTGTCTCCTCCCTCGTACTGACGTGACCTCCTGGACTGATCCCGGCTAGTTGACTCGCCTCGCCCTTCCATTTTTGGTGGTACCTTGCTTGTTCTACCTCTCTGTCCGCTTGAGTGCTACCTCTCATTGGCTGTCCGCTTCCCTGCTGTCTATCTCTCTGCTTGCACTTACTCAGGTCAGGGACTGTCGCCCAGTTGCGCCCCGTCACCTAGGGCAGGTGGTGCAAGTAGGCAGGGACAGGGGACCGGGTGGCAGCTCAGGGGGTGCACCTCCACTCTATCTTTATACCCGTGACGCTACCCCGTGACATTGCCACAGCCAATCATTGGCTGCGGCAAAGACTGCATCCACTTCCATCATGTGACCATGACCATTTGTCATGATATGTGGGCAACTGGTCACTGCCAAGGGCGTAGCTATAGGGGAAGTGGCTGCTTTGGGGCCCTGACCCAGAATGGGCCCATCCAGAAGGAGGGGGACCCTCTCAATGGTATTACATAATGAAATTATATACAGTCACAGTATAGACAGTTTAGAAAACGGATGGAACATCTGCTGGGCCTGGTCAGAGTGTGATATTTTCTAGCCACAGGAATGGGGTTGCAAAAAATTACTGGGGGAGGAGGGGGCCCCATTAAAAAATTTGCTGTGGGGCCAAGTCATTTCTAGCTACGCCACTGGTCACCGCCATAGCCAGTGGTTGACTGTGGCGATGTCAAATTGGATGTTGGAGTGGTGCATTGGAGGCCTGGAGGAGAAGGAGCAGAGAGCCAGGGCTAGGAAGCATGTAAGTAATCTTTCATTCTCAGCCAAGTATCTGACTTGCTTTTCCAGTCACCTGCCCACACAGTGCACTCATTTTAAAGCTGTTTGAAATCAGCACCCCTGAGGCTGGGTTCACACCTGAGCGTTTTACAGCGTGTTCCTACGCGCTGTAAAACGCTCAACAAGGAGAAACCAATGCTTCCCTATCGGCATGGTTCTCACCTGGGCGTTTTACAGCGCGTACGATCGCGCTGTAAAACGCCTGACGCCCCAAGAAGTACATGAGCTTCTTTGGGGCTTCTTGTCGTACATAGACTTTCGGGAACGCGCGACAATGGGCGTTCACTTGTCTCTGTATGCGCAATTGCAAACGCCGGTACAATCGCGCATACAGAGGGCTCCATCGCGAACGCTCAGGTGTGAACCCAGCGTAAGTCCATCTCTTCTGAATTCTTGATCAAGTCATTAACACCTCATGATTGGGTGTGGGTACATTCAGAGCAACAAGGAATGACAATAAATTTTAAGATCTGTTGAGTGTTGAGCGAATCAAAGCCAAACAAATTGACTTTGACCCAAATTTCAGGGAAGATGTGATTAGCAGTGAAGAAGAATTGTAAATCAATTTTCCCTGAAATGGAGGTAAAAAAAAACCAAACACCTCATTCATTTGCACTATAAAAGGCCGGCCATCTTCATTGCAGAAACCACGCAAAATCTTGCACAGGGTCACCACACTGGCGCTCTGGCAAGGCGTGGTGATGTCAACAGTGATTCGCATCGAATCTGAATTTCCTCACACTTCATGAAATCGAATCACATTTTTTCCTAAATTGGCTGCTGCACATGTTAGGACATGGAGCAAGGAACTCTGGGAATGAGGGATTACCCACAATGTCATGCATACAGACAATCAGCAGCTAGCCAGCCCTGTGCTGTCGCAGCCCTTTAAATAGCCTCAGCCATCTTGCATTCTGCCATTTTCCAGTGTATTTAGTGCAGGAAGATACATTAGCAGGCGCTACAGACAGTGCTAGGAAAGACTTGAAAATTAATATTTGGCTCAATAGAAGTTCAGGGAAAGAGCATTAGAAGTGTAGGGAAAGGATAGGGAGGAATTATACCACATTATTATAGCAGAACAGAGTTCAATAGGGGTGTTCACAGCCTGGGTAATAGGAACAATCCTATTACACTTTGCTGCACTGACTGGGGATCAAAATTACAGCCCTTTTTGGCATGTATTAATGGCAAAAAAAAATGTATATTTGCGGTTCACGGCCGAAGTTATATGTTCTAAAGTCTTTTTTTGGTGTGTGTTAGTGGGGATAAAGAAAAGGGTTTATTAGCTGCTGTGTGGCGAAGTAAGAAAATTGGCCCCTTGTGGCCTGCATGATTATCGTGACACACAGGTAGTATAATAAACAACATGATTAACTGAAGACCCACTACAGCTCTGGGTTCATGGGTAGAGTCCAACTGCACGACTATTGGTTCTTGCACAGTTTTTTAGAATATTGTGTGTACAAGTAAAACTCGAAAAATTTGAATATTGTGCAAAGTTCATTTGTTTCAGTAATGCAACTTAAAAGGTGAAACTAACATATAAGATAGACTCATTACATGCAAAGCGAAATATTTCAAGCCTTTATTTGTTATAATTTGGATGATTATGGCTTACAGCTTATGAAACCCCAAAGTCACAATTTCGAGGTACCCTTTGCTCAGGGGGTACGGATTAATTAGCTGACTAGAGTGTGACACTTTGAGCCTAGAATATTGAACCTTTTCACAAAATTCTAATTTAAAGCTGCATTAATGCAATTCCTTTTAATTTGCATTACTGAAATCAATGGACTTTTGCACAATATTCTATTTTTTTGAGTTTCACCTGTATATAATCTCTGCCTTTCTTCCACTTGCATATTGCTTTATAACTAAGTAGTTTTCTAATTCAGGAACTTGGAAGAATTTCACTCGAACTTATGTTTTCTAAAAATTTCTATTTAATTTAAGGGAAATTATTTTTTCCTGTAACTGCTGTTATCTATCACTTTTAAATGGGTTGCTAGTGCACAGTGTTGGTCCCTAGCAGTGATGGCCGGTTTGCATTGTTCGCCCACGAACATATGCGGGCTGCCATCTTTTTTCACAAGTCCGGCGAGGCACAGGTAAGCCCTTACCTGTCTGTGCCTGTGCCGCGAGCCAGTCTGAAAACAAATGCGGTCACCGGGAGCAGGCAGTTCGGAGAACAGCCCAATGAAGGCCCCTGGTGGCTGTTCTCGGAACTGCCTCCTCCCACTGACCGCACTTGTTTTCAGACCGGCTTGAGCACAGGCACAGGTAAGGGCTTACCTGAGCCTCGCCGGACTTGTGAAAAAAGATGGCAGCCCACATATGTTCGCGGGCGAACAATGCGAACTGGCCATCACTGATCCCTAGCTGGAGATGGAGAGGCTGGGAGGAAGGAGGCACTTTTCTGACTGCAGGAAATCTGCCAAAGCTGTTTTGTCCCAGTGCAAAGATATCCCTGCAGAATGATCTAAAGACAAACTTTACATAGCAGGTTGTGCTTTTCTTGTTTTTCAGGGTTTTAGTGCCCCTCTAATTTAAAATGGGGTAGGTATTAGATTAAAAAATGATCTGCATTCTTCACCGCTCCTATCCTTCTTCCAGCCGCTGCAAGCACAGTGTCAGATTTTGGCTCCAGAGATGACATGCCCATATAATGCACATGACTGAGGCAGCCAATTACTGGCTTACAGCACAAGACCACCAAGGCCAGTGATTCGCTGCAACAGCCACATGTGCTATCTAGGCATATCATCGATGCAGTCATCAAAAAAATGTGTGGAGGGCAGAGGGGTGATGCTAGAATGAGTGTTTATTATCATTATAATAATAATAATAATAATAATAATAATAATAATTTCTTTCCTGCTATAAAAAAAAAAATATTATACTAATAATAATCTGGCCAACCCCTTTAATGTTAACATAGTTTGCCACCTACTGAAGGAAAAGGCTATATTGTTTATTATGCCTTTTAATTAGACTGAAATAACAAATACATCTATCTCCTCCCTTGGAAATCATAATAAATGGTTGTGTCTGATTCTTGCACGGCAATTTAACACCATTCATGTTGAAATCAGTCTGTTGCCCTGGAACTAAATAACTTCTCTGCTCTGTGCTAAATAAAAAATTGATCACCTTCTGAATGAGAAACGTAACCCATCTCCAGTGAGATCAATTATCCAGCGAAATTCATTATCTCAATCTAACAGCACCAACTAGGAAAGTTCTGCTGAATACAATATCAGACGATGATGCTCTCACTTTTTTATTTCCATAGTGCATGGTAGGAAAAATGACATAAATTAAGGGAAAAAACAAACTTTGCAAACTATACTATCTGTGCTATGCTGTTCTTCTAGAATTAAATTCAAATATATAATGTGTAATATAAGCTCTCTATCTATCTATCTATCTATCTATCTATCTATCTATCTATCTATCATAATGCTAGCATGTATGCATGCATCTATGCATGAGGTAGGAATATGACATGACAAATACTGATTGACTGATATGAGTCATTAAACTTTTTCCACAGCACTACAAAATATATTGCCGTCATATAAAAAAAAGAAATAAAAAATAACCCTTTATAAAAAATTTTTTTCTATAAAGGTGCCATACTCTTTCATTAGCTTCAAATGCTTAGTCATTCAAGCTATTCTGTTGAATTGCAGGTAGTTATGGGTTGTCTGACATCTTGGTTCTTTTTTTCCACTCTGATATAGTTCCCCTAATGCAGCCTACATTTCCCATTATGCCTCTGGCTTTGTAGACACAGAAAGATGGAGTCTCATCACACTTGCTCTGCTCGGAGTCCTCTCTAAGGGCAGCAAGTAATAGAATTCAGTGACATAGAACTTCTCTCCCCTAACTCACACTGTAGAGGAGTGAGCTGCATTTTGTAGAATACACTGGAGATTCTGCACATAGCATACACATAAGATAGACAGTGTGTGTCAAAGGAGTTTTATAACTTTGCAGCTGATCACTCTATTATTCACCCATAATATCACTGCATTACTGGTCTCTTAGTTAAGGCAGAAATTACATCTTACATAGAACTCTGCATCAAAGGCAACATAAAGAAAAACAATGCTGTTACAGCTAGGTGGATATGAATGTTGTCTGAGATTTTTGAGGAGGTATATGATAAATGATTATGTAATACTATAATTCACAGGAAGTGAACTACAAAGTTGAAAAGAATATCTTGTCTACTTACGAGAACATGATTGAGACTGGTGGTCAGACTGGGGATGATATGACCTATGTCCCCATAATGAAGGAGCTCAATTTTTTGGGGATGCAACTGAAACTGTTAGAATATTGCTAGTCATTTAGCATTATATGTCAAAGAAAAAAATCTGTTGGCATTCTTCCTTTACTAACAATATACACTAGAGTCTAAAATGTATGGCTGGTTATAAATTAAAAATCCTTTACAATTTACTTGTTCATGAAAGTCAACATAGATAAGATCAATTTAGACATACATCAACTATTTACCATTTCCACACGACTCATGCATCAAACTCTAAATCTATCACTCATTCCCTTTGTATTTGTACAAAAAATATTAAGGTATGTCTCTCATCATCCTGTACTTCGTACTTTGAAGTTTGGACATTTGTGGACAATTGCCCCTGTTCCCCCTATGCAAAGTCATCAAATCCTTACTTCATGTCTTTTTATAGGTGTTGAGGAAGGGTTGAGACGTATGCATATATATCCATGCATGCCTGCAAACACGTGCGGGCATGTATGGTATATATGTGCATACATTAACCACAGCATCATGGGACGATGTGCGCAGATGTGCCCAGCATCTGCGCACGTCTGCCCATGGTGATCCCCAGGGGCTCATGGTGGCCCCTGTGGGAAATATGTGCCTCCTTTAGACCGTGCCCCTGATAATATATATATGGCGGTGGCCCCTTATAACATATATATATATATCTATAATCCCCCTTAGAATACATTATGCCCCTTATATATGTGTATATATATTATCAGGAGGACATATATGTGTATTCCCCCCCTCCCTATACCTGAAACCAGGTGCATTGGTGTGAATGTGCCCCAAGCATTCACACAGATGCAATCTGGTTGATATAACAGCTGATTAGTATCTAGTCCTCTTTTGTTCAGGCCCCAAACAATCAGACTCTCTGGCACCGTTGTCAGGGGGCTTTCAAATCAAAGACATCATAAACCTGTTAAGGCACACTATGATGTCACATGCCTGAGGAAGGAGGAGGGGGGCTGCTTTGGGCTATAATAGCCCAAACAGGACAAAGGTGGGGTCTCTTGCAACCAGACTAGAATCAGACACACATGGGAGAGAGCAGCTACATGATGACCACCTGGAAAAGGAATAAGTATCAACCCTATAACCCCTGATCTACCCCCCTTATTATCCCCTATCCCACCAACGATAGTGTGTGTTCTTATATTGTTGTGTGCTGCTATAAATATATATATCTATTCTATTGATATAGATATATATAATTATAAGCAAATCCACAGTCTGCAAACAACCCTATAACCCCTGAAACACCCCCCTATTAACTCCCACTATCCCACCAACGAACCCCCACTCCATTAACCCCTATCCCACCAACAAACTCCTGATTAACCCCTACACCCCTGGTATAGCCCTGACCCCATACCACTCCCAGCACCACTTCCCCTGATTAACCCTTTCCCTGCCAGGAATCCCTGGTGGTTATCACCCCCTATATACCCCTGAACGTTTACCGTGGTGGCCCTGATTAACCCCCTGCATCCCCTGGTTAACCCCTGCATCCCCTGGTTAACCTCTGCATCCCCTGGTTACTACATTTGCAGGGTATTAACTCTTGCATTTACTGTGTAGCTGTATTTGTGTCAGTGGCCTGCATATACCCCTGTAGTGCCACCGTTAACCCTCGGCGTACCCCATAGGGATAGTATAGAACCAGAAGGGTGCGTTGTTAATATTACTTGTATGTGTGAACTGTATAGTTAGTTTATGGGTGGAATTGGGAACGGGTAGTGTAGTTTAGGATTGTATATTTAGTGCTGTATTGTTAGTGTATTGCGTGCGTAGTGTATTGTAAGTAATAAATACTGTGTTACTTGTAATTATCTGTGTAATGTGTAGTTATTGGCGATAGTTAGTTCAGTAAGGCGCATGCAGCTAGTGTAGTGATTAGTGTGAAGTATAGCGAAAGTATTGTTATTATATAAAGGCATAAATAGGCGGAGTCATCACTAGACGGCTCCTCCTATTTATGAATATTAATTATCGATATTTGCATAAATATTGGTGATTAATATTCCCCCTTTACATTGGCGAGCCAGGTCCACTTTGGTTTTGAGGTTAGAGGTCGGTCATCCTGTGAATTATCAGGCAAGAGAGACGCAGTCAGCGGTCTGAGCGTCCAGGACCTGATAATTCGGACAGGTGACGCGACTCTTCCTTATGGTGTTTGAGGCTAGAGGTCGGTTATCCTGTGAATTGTCAGGCAAGAGAGACGTGGTCAGCAGTCTGAGCGTCTAGGAGAGACGTGGTCAGCGGTCTGAGCGTCTAGGACCTGATAATTCGGACAGGTAACCCAGGAAAGAAAAACCCAGGAGATGCCACAAAAGAGGCCAGCTATTCCCCCTGACACTCTTGTGAGGATCCCACTGGATTTTGGCAACCAAGTGACCTCTGTCTAGAGGTGTTCTAGAGATGGAAGACTGTGCCACAATCCAGCGGGAGCATTATCTCAGGCTCTGGAGGAAGACTTGGAGACGTTCGGGTGGAAGAGCTTATTACCACTTGTTTCACCCAGTGAAACTTCTTCTGGTTCTGGAGGGTCAAGGGACTTATTGACCAAAATACACCAGAACCAGACAGAACTTTACAGAACTATCCGGAGGAGGAGGCTCAGGACATAACTCAAACATTGTTCCTGTAGCCAAATATTGTATGGACACACTTTGTTTTCTATGAGGGTTCGGGACGTAGAACTTGTACTACCCTGAAACCCCATAGCACATTGTATTTATTGATTTTGTTTGTCGGTTGATTGTGTACCCATAGACACTGTAGGTGCAAATGTGTGACAGCCTATATTTGACTGTACACATTTGCATCCTATAGTCGTTTCCCATTGACATGGGGGTCTATGACCTACCTGTGTCTTTGGAGGTAGAGAAATATGCCAGGTTGCATGAGTCTCTATGGGTACACACATTTAATGGAATGGATAAGTGAATTATCAGGCAAGAGAGACGCAGTCAGCGGTCTGAGCGTCCAGGACCTGATAATTCGGACAGGTGACGCGACTCTTCCTTATGGTGTTTGAGGCTAGAGGTCGGTTATCCTGTGAATTGTCAGGCAAGAGAGACGTGGTCAGCAGTCTGAGCGTCTAGGAGAGACGTGGTCAGCTGTCTGAGCGTCTAGGACCTGATAATTCGGACAGGTAACGCGACTCTTCCTCACAGCACCAAGCGCAGATCAAAATCTTTAGCAGAGAATCTATAATTGTTCTGTGAATTAATATTTTGCTATTTGCTTTACACAGTCACTGCATCGCTCAAGTGATTACGAGGGAGAAGAGGACACGTCACTGAAGGAGATCCATCTTCATTGAAGCGGCGTACAAGTCCAGCTGGTCGGGAAGAAGCGATCCGGGAAAATTGACTTCTTCCAAGCAGCTGCTAGGATGAAGAGGTACGGCCCCAAGGAGAAGATGGACGCTCATCAAACGGTGAGTATGGACTTCCCCACACTGCAACACTTGAGCAGACACAGCACATTTAACCCCATCCTCCCCACCACATATAAGTCAGCAGAAATGCTGTGGTCCGATTTTTTGGCACAGGCTTGTAGTTATGACAAGCTTTGTGTGAACAAACGGATGGTGTTGAACAAGGCCACTAAACGGCTTCAGATGCTAGCCAAACTCGTTCATACGTTTGAGGCTAGCATCTGTAAGCCGAAGGAAGTGGCGCTGGTGTCTCAGTCAACGGAGAC
This sequence comes from Bufo gargarizans, assembly GCF_014858855.1. Taxonomy (NCBI): domain Eukaryota; kingdom Metazoa; phylum Chordata; class Amphibia; order Anura; family Bufonidae; genus Bufo; species Bufo gargarizans. Next base: position 537,613,220 of record NC_058081.1, read on the forward strand.
AATTCCTCCGGCCGTTCACTGCCAGTGCTGTGCTAGTGATTCGGACCAAGGTTTTGGCATTACGGGCACAGCTGGCGGAGAATGTGCAGTCTACTGTTAACCGAGATGCGCAGGTGGCTAGGTTAGAGTCACAGTAGAGCTGCAGAGGCAGAAGGAGGAAATTGAGGCTAAGTTGACCCAGTCTTATACTGAGGTCAAGGCCTTCAAGGAGCAGACTGCCTCTACTAATGTGACGGTAGCCAAATTGAAGGCTCAGGTTGCTGTAAGCTCCCAGATAATGACTGGCATGCAACAGGTCATCACCAAGTTGGTGCCTGCCCTTTCTTTTCCCGTAAAGTCAGGGTCGGAATCTCCCAAAACTTTGCCCTATGCAGGGCAAAAAGGGGGGAGAGTAGTTTGTGACTGGCCAAATCACCAGACCAAGCCTGTCCAGACTAACAGAGATTTATCCCTGACTTTGGGGAAAAGAAACATCGTGAAAAGTGCCTCCCTAAAGATGGAACAATTCAGGGAGCGCGGTTGCAGTGTGGACGGACCTAAGCCATGCCGGGCAAACATCAAATGTTTTGCGTGTAGTGGCTTGGGTCATATAGCAAAGCACTGCAAAACACACAGGACAGAAAGCCCAATCAGGTGCTTCAGGTGTGGGAACAAAGGACACATTGCAAGGAATTGCCCTTGTGCAAGTAATTGCAATGTGTCCAGTGATGGGATTCAGCTAGGCTTGGCAACATTTGACACCCCTGTACTATTTGGTACACAGTGTGTTCCCTGTGTATGTCCATGTTGTGTGTTTTTGTTATCTGTATGTACGTTCTTCTTGGTATTGATGGTGGCCCTTGTCTATGAGTGTGTTCCACCATGCTGATTTATGTAGTGTTGTAAGTCCCGCCTGCTGTCTTTGTTTCATTCTGTGTCCCCTTGGAGTGGAGCAGTGTTATACTGTGGATCGAGAACGTATAGGTTCGCGAGCAGATAATATCACACGGGAAATCCTGCTGGTCGGGAGAAGGCATAAGGACCTTCTCCATGCAGCACACAAAGGATGATGTGATATTATTCTGGGCAACCTGGGTCTCAGATCGATACAGATAACACTGTTGTGCTCAAGGTTTTCGGTAGGGCTGTGTTGCGCTGGGGACTGGGGCGGATAGACAACATTGGTGTAATGTTGTGCTGCGCACTTAATTCTAGTCCGAGCAGGTAGCACAGCTCTGATAGGGATTGGACGCAGAGTGTTTGGCAGCAGAGTGCGGACTGTGTTCTTGTGTTGTGGGGTCCTGGGGAGCCGGGGCATGCTTATGCCATTGGTTCTGCGGGCCTCCACAAGATGGGATCACAGGGGGAAATCAGCCTGGGTACACATGAGTGGACAGGGATGCGGTGCCATCAATAACAAGATGGTGCTTTGTCCACAGAACTCCAGTTATCCTAACCTAGTAGGGTGGCCATCCTTATCTGTTGGTGCAGAGGGATGAGTAGCAGAGGACGCGATCCTCTGAAGGTAGGGTGTTCAGGCACCAGTGTTGGGATAACGAGGGGTCCTGTGAGATAAAGGGCAGCCCAATACCTTTCTCTACCCATGGGTCAAAGGTATTGGTACTGGGAATTTTCTTCATTTAATCGCACTGTTAGGGGAGAAATTCCCCAGGGAGCGCCTGGTATTTTCTTCTGCCATAGCTGTGATTTTATTTGGAGCGGAAGAAAAACCCAGGAGATGCCACAAAAGAGGCCAGCTATTCCCCCTGACACTCTTGTGAGGATCCCACTGGATTTTGGCAACCAAGTGACCTCTGTCTAGAGGTGTTCTAGAGATGGAAGACTGTGCCACAATCCAGCGGGAGCATTATCTCAGGCTCTGGAGGAAGACTTGGAGACGTTCGGGTGGAAGAGCTTATTACCACTTGTTTCACCCAGTGAAACTTCTTCTGGTTCTGGAGGGTCAAGGGACTTATTGACCAAAATACACCAGAACCAGACAGAACTTTACAGAACTATCCGGAGGAGGAGGCTCAGGACATAACTCAAACATTGTTCCTGTAGCCAAATATTGTATGGACACACTTTGTTTTCTATGAGGGTTCGGGACGTAGAACTTGTACTACCCTGAAACCCCATAGCACATTGTATTTATTGATTTTGTTTGTCGGTTGATTGTGTACCCATAGACACTCTAGGTGCAAATGTGTGACAGCCTATATTTGACTGTACACATTTGCATCCTATAGTCGTTTCCCATTGACATGGGGGTCTATGACCTACCTGTGTCTTTGGAGGTAGAGAAATATGCCAGGTTGCATGAGTCTCTATGGGTACACACATTTAATGGAATTTGGTGGGGTTGGGAGGGATGTGACATGTATTTTGTGTGAATGGGGATAAGGTTAGGTCACGATAGGGACAGGCATCCTTTGTTTGCCATTTGCCACCTTGAACCCTGCAATGGTGAAGTTCTTAAGGGAAGGGCTGGATGTGTAGTGTGGCGGAGGTGTTCTCCGCAGTAGAATTTAGGTACTATGACATCACCACTTAAGGGTCTGACCTGCCTTGTAAAGACCTATTAATCTGTCCACGGGAGAACTGCACCCATCAAGATGGAAACAGACGTTGGATAGAAGAAAGTTGGGACTGAGACTGTGAGGGTGAACCCGCTCCAGATGCCTTGGAGGGGGGCCATACCTGAAGATCGGCAGAACTACAGAGAGACTGTGGGGGTGTGGTCACTCCAAAGTGGGGGTGGCCGACACTAAAAGACTGCGAAAGAAAGGCCAGTTAAAGACTGTGAGGGTGAACCAGCTCCAGAATTGGGGGGGACGACGATACCTGAAGATCGGCAGAATTACAGAGAGACTGTGGGGGTGTGGTCAATCCAAAGTGGGGGTGGCCGACACTGAAAGGCCAGTTAAAGACTGCGAGGGTGAACCCGCTCCAGATTCCTTGGAGACGGGCCATACCTGAAGATCGGCAGAACTACCGAGAGACTGGGTGTGTGGTATCCTAAAGATGTCAAGAAAGTTCCAGCGAGAAGAAGACGGTGTATCCTGTGGACGGAGGAGTAGGTTACGGTGAAGGGCAGGTCGGAGGAAGCTGGATGAGGGATGTTTAAGTACCTAAAGATCAGTGGGCACTACAGTTCTTCCTGAACTTCCACCATGGATGGGGTTGAGGGGGGGGGCAAATATATCTCAACCCGTTCCCCCAATATATTGTCGTATTATATAGTCCGACAACAGGGGGATTGTTGAGGAAGGGTTGAGACGTATGCATATACAGTCATGTGAAAAAATTAGGACACCCTTTGAAAGCATGTGGTTTTTTGTAACATTTTTAATAAAAGGTTATTTCATCTCCGTTTCAACAATACAGAGAGATTAAAGTAATCCAACTAAACAAAGAAAACTGAAGAAAAGTCTTTTCAAGATCTTCTGTAAATGTCATTCTACAAAAATGCCTATTCTAACTGAGGAAAAAGATAGGACACCCTCACATGTATTCCCTCTTAAATTGGCTCAGATCTCACACAGGTATATCACACCAGGTGCACATAATTAGTAGATCGTTACTCTGCATGTTGAATGAGGCTTGCCCTATTTAAACCTCAGACATTTAGTTTGGTGTGCTCCTGACTGTTGAAGTGAGAGTGAGCACCATGGTGAGAGCAAAAGAGCTGTCAGAGGACTTCAGAAAAAAGATTGTAGCAGCCTATGAGTCTGGGAAGGGATTTAAAAAGATCTCAAAAGATTTTGAAATCAGCCATTCCACTGTCCGGAAGATAGTCTACAAGTGGAGGGCTTTCAAAACAACTGCCAACATGCCCAGGACTGGTCGCCCCAGCAAGTTCACCCCAAGAGCAGACCGCAAGATGCTAAAAGAGGTCTCCAAAAACCCTAAAGTGTCATCTCGAGAACTACAGCAGGCTCTGGCTACTGTTGATGTAGAAGTACATGCCTCTACAATCAGAAAGAGACTGTACAAGTTTAACTTGCATGGGAGGTGTGCAAGGAGGAAACCTTTGCTTTCCAAGAGAAACATCGAGGCCAGACTGACATTTGCCAGAGATAAAGTTGACAAAGACCAGGACTTCTGGAATAATGTTCTTTGGACAGATGAGTCCAAAATTGAATTATTTGGACACAACAGCAGAGGACATGTTTGGCGTAAACCAAACACAGCATTCCAAGAAAAGAACCTCATACCAACTGTGAAGCATGGAGGTGGAAGTGTCATGGTTTGGGGCTGCTTTGCTGCAGCAGGACCTGGTCAGCTCACCATCATAGAATCCACGATGAATTCTACTGTGTATCAGAAGGTGCTTGAAGAACATGTGAGACCATCAGTTAGAAAATTAAAGCTGAAGCGGAACTGGACCATGCAACATGACAATGACCCAAAACATACTAGTAAATCAACCAAAGATTGGCTGAAAAAGAAGAAATGGAGAGTCCTGGAATGGCCAAGTCAAAGTCCAGATTTGAATCCCATTGAGATGCTGTGGGGTGACTTGAAAAGGGCTGTACGTGCAAGAAACCCCTCAAACATCTCACAGCTGAAAAAGTTCTGCATTGAGGAGTGGGGTAAAATTTCCTCAGACCGATGTCGAAGACTGGTAGATGGCTACAAGAACCGTCTCACTGCAGTTATTTCAGCCAAAGGAGGTAACACTCGCAATTAGGGGCAAGGGTGTCCTATATTTTTCCTCAGTTAGAATAGGCATTTTTGTAGAATGACATTTACAGAAGATCTTGAAAAGACTTTTCTTCAGTTTTCTTTGTTTAGTCGGATTACTTTAATCTCTCTGTATTGTTGAAACGGAGATGAAATAACCTTTTATTAAAAATGTTACAAAAAACCACATGCTTTCAAAGGGTGTCCTAATTTTTTCACATGACTGTATATCCATGCATGCCTGCAAACACGTGCGGGCATGTATGGTAAATATGTGCATACATTAACCACAGCATCATGGGACGATGTGTGCAGATGTGCCCAGCATCTGCGCACGTCTGCCCATGGTGAGCCCCAGGGGCTCATGGTGGCCCCTGTGGGAAATATGTGCCTACTTTAGACCGTGCCCCTTATAATATATATATGGCTGTGGCCCCTTATAACATACACTCACCTAAAGATTTATTAGGAACACCTGTTCTATTTCTCATTAATGCGATTATCTAGTCAACCAATCACATGGCAGTTGCTTCAATGCATGTAGGGTTGTGGTCCTGGTCAAGACAATCTCCTGAACTCCAAACTGAATGTCAGAATGGGAAAGAAAGGTGATTTAAGCAATTTTGAGCGTGGCATGGTTGTTGGTGCCAGACGGGTCAGTCTGAGTATTTCACAATCTGCTCAGCTACTGGGATTTTCACGCACAACCATTTCTAGGGTTTACAAAGAATGGTGTGAAAAGGGAAAAACATCCAATATGCGGCAGTCCTGTGGGCGAAGATGCCTTGTTGATGCTAGAGGTCAGAGGAGAATGGGCTGACTGATTCAAGCTGATAGAAGAGCAACGTTGACTGAAATAACCACTCGTTACAACCGATGTATGCAGCAAAGCATTTGTGAAGCCACAACACGCACAACCTTGAGGCGGATGGGCTACAACAGCAGAAGACCCCACTGGGTACCACTCATCTCCACTGCAAATAGGAAAAAGAGGCTACAATTTGCACGAGCTCACTAAAATTGGACTGTTGAAGACTGGAAAAATGGTTTCTTGAACATGACAATGAGTTCACTGTACTAAAATGGCCCCCACAATCAGCAGATCTCAACCCAATAGAGCATCTTTGGGATGTGGTGGAACGGGAGCTTCGTGCCCTGGATGTGCATCCCTCAAATCTCCATCAACTGCAAGATGCTATCCTATCAATATGGGCCAACATTTCTAAAGAATGCTATCAGCACCTTGTTGAATCAATGCCACGTAGAATTAAGGCAGTTCTGAAGGCAAAAGGGGGTCCAACACCGTATTAGTATGGTGTTCCTAATAATTCTTTAGGTGAGTGTATATATATATATATCTATAATCCCCCTTAGGATACATTATGCCCCTTATATATGTGTATATATATTATCAGGAGGACATATATGTGTATCCCCCCCCCCCCTCCCTATACCTGAAACCAGGTGCATTGGTGTGAATGTGCCCCAAGCATTCACACAGATGCAATCTGGTTGATATAACAGCTGATTAGTATCTAGTCCTCTTTTGTTCAGGCCCCAAACAATCAGACTCTCTGGCACCGTTGTCAGGGGGCTTTCAAATCAAAGACATCATAAACCTGTTAAGGCACACTATGATGTCACATGCCTGAGGAAGGAAGAGGGGGGCTGCTTTGGGCTATAATAGCCCAAACAGGACAAAGGTGGGGTCTCTTGCAACCAGACTAGAATCAGACACACATGGGAGAGAGCAGCTACATGATGACCACCTGGAAAAGGAATAAGTATCAACCCTATAACCCCTGATCTACCCCCCTTATTATCCCCTATCCCACCAACGATAGTGTGTGTTCTTATATTGTTGTGTGCTGCTATAAATATATATATATCTATTCTATTGATATAGATATATATAATTATAAGCAAATCCACAGTCTGCAAACAACCCTATAACCCCTGAAACACCCCCCTATTAACTCCCACTATCCCACCAACGAACCCCCACTCCATTAACCCCTATCCCACCAACAAACTCCTGATTAACCCCTACACCCCTGGTATAGCCCTGACCCCATACCACTCCCAGCACCACTTGCCCTGATTAACCCTTTCCCTGCCAGGAATCCCTGATGGTTATCACCCCCTATATACCCCTGAACGTTTACCCTGGTGGCCCTGATTAACCCCCTGCATCCCCTGGTTAACCCCTGCATCCCCTGGTTAACCCCTGCATCCCCTGGTTACTACATTTGCAGGGTATTAACTCTTGCATTTACTGTGTAGCTGTATTTGTGTCGGTGGCCTGCATATACCCCTGTAGTGCCACCGTTAACCCTCGGCGTACCCCATAGGGATAGTATAGAACCAGATGGGTGGGTTGTTAATATTACTTGTATGTGTGAACTGTATAGTTAGTTTATGGGTGGAATTGGGAACGTTTAGTGTAGTTTAGGATTGTATATATTTAGTGCTGTATTGCTAGTGTATTGCGTGCGTAGTGTATTGTAAGTAATAAATACTGTGTTACTTGTAACTATCTGTGTAACGTGTAGTTATTGGCGATAGTTAGTTCAGTAAGGCGCATGCAGCTAGCGTAGTGATTAGTGTGAAGCATAGCGAAATTATTGTTGTTATTATATAAAGGCATAAATAGGCGGAGTCATCACTAGACGGCTCCTCCTATTTATGAATATTAATTATCGATATTTGCATAAATATTGGTGATTAATATTCCCCCTTTACAATAGGGTTAACTTGCATTGACTTATACTGTTTAATACTGGGTAACTGCATTTTATGTGTTTGTTGTGATCTATATTCTGTTTGAACTGTGTTTGCATGGCACAGTGGAAATGGTTAATGAACACTTTTGAGACTTTCTAGCTAATAATGAGAAGCTAATAATTTTCCATAGCTACCATAATGTACCTTAAAGGGAGTCTGTCAGCACATTTACCCCTTTTTAACAGTTCCCATAGCGCTGTAGCCGCAACACAGATGATAAAAACGGTACCTTTATATGCTTTTGTGGACTTTTAAAACTGCCAAAAACGAACTTTGATGCATATGTAAATGAGGGCTCGCAAGTGCCCAGGGTGGCGTCCACCGCGTTGGAGCCCAGGCAGCTCTGCCTCTTCGGCTCTTATCCCCGCCCAGCCTCTTCCTCTGCCCGCCCATCTGTTTTCTCTCCCCTCAGCGAGATCCCGCGCCTACGCAATGACTTCCTTGGTCGGGGCATGCGCATAAGCTACTGCGATGCCGTGCCAGCAATGGGCATCGCAGTGCGCATGCCCCGGCCAAGGAAGTTATCGCGTACATATCATTAAAGTTCGTTTTTGGCAGTTTTAAAAGTCCACAAAAGCATATAAAGGTACCTTTTTAATCATCTGTGTTGCGGCTACAGCGCTATGGGAACTGTTAAAAAGGGGTAAATGTGCTGACAGATTCCCTTTAACGAAGAGCATGTTATGGAGGGAAAAAGCCAGGCTTGTTTACCACCAAAACCAGACAAGACTGACCTTTTGAATGCCTGGTTTAGTTCCGTTATTATGCTGAAAACCTGTTTTTGTCTGGAAAAACTGCTCTGTCATTGCCATCATCATTGAAGCTCTAATGCAAGTCTGTGAGAGATGGGCGTTGTAACATTGTATTTGTTTGTGCTGAGTTTCTCCACTTCACCCACTAGAAGGTTCTACCGAAGTTTAGCCAGAAACTGTATATAAGGAAAGCAGTCAGAACCCCTAGGTTTCTGCAGATAGGGAATAGTGCTTAGAAGAGGAGACTCTGCCAGACTATTGAGTGACCAAAAGAAAACACAAAGACCGGGATACTCTACCACAGACACTAGTCCTCCAGCCTTTGGCCAGTATATCACCCTTCTGAGAAAGGGACAGCCAGCTCAGGCCTTTCCTTAGCATCAAACCCTTCTTCTGCCAGGGAGGAGACTGGAGAAGCCAGCCCTATGCCTCGCCTGTATTATTTTATTCCTTAATTCCTCCAATAAAGAAGCACACTGGTTTACTGCAGGCCCTGTCTCTCTGGACTTATTTCCCACTGGGAAATTATGGATCTCAATAGCGGAATTGAAAACGCGAGTGTGAAAGTAGCCTTACTGGGATTCTTACTTGTGACCAAGTGAGCTATATAAATATTGCACATTAAATGTATTACTATTAAGTCTTGGAATCACCCAGATACTCTATATATTATTGTATTACCAGGTATGCTTTGCATGTGCATTTTAATTATTTATTTGTGTGGATAAACAAGGGGATAGTGATACGCTAGCAGTGACACACTATGTGCATTATACTAAAACCTCCCTCTTTCTGGAAAATTTTCTAGAAAACTGTCAACTATTAGTTATGGAAACCAGGATCCATGATACAATGCAGAATTACAATTTGTGCATGGAAGAAGTAATAAAGATTACTCAGTCTGGACTTTAAGTATTCAGTCCCAGAAGCAAATTGATAGTCCCCATATTGACTAACTGGATGAAATGTTTGCCTCCTTTGTATACAAATGTTAAATGTTGAATCTCTTTTTCAGATTTTAGGGATTTATTGTTGGATTGGCATTGTCTTCAGTATATTGCCACTTTATTTTAATGCCAAAGAGAAAAATGTGCAATTTTCTTTACTGTCACCTTAACTACATCCCTCAAATAAACTTATTTTTCATATTTTCTTCCTACTAATGTTGCTGTTGGATTTGCTGCTGCCTGAAAATGTCAGATAGCAGTAAATGTTTTACCTTCTGTAACTGTTACTATAGATACTAATGGATACTATTATTTCATTACTTTTAAAGGGAATGTTTCAGTATAAACATTTTTCTACCAGTTATAACCAGATATTGACACGAGATCTATTTTTATTTTCTTTGACAGTTATTTTTTTACTCTATTTTCTGAACATGTTTTCGAGAAATTCTTCACAGCAGTCATCATAGGCCATAGACACAATGGACAGGAGGGCACCTTGTAGACTCCAATGGGAGAGTTTTCTAGGTATGTCTGTGAGCTGTGCAGAGGTCAGGAGGGAGTAGATAAGCTATTGTGATATCACCTATTGTGAATAGCGGATTCTGTGTACATAACTTAGGCATATCCAGCACTGGTCTAAATGTAAGATAGCTTCCTTGCTGGCTTACATTTAGACCATTTTCTATGCCTAAAACAGATGTAGGAAATTATGAATGAGACAGGCCTGTCAGCCCGTCCCCTTCCCTGCCATGCCACGCCCACTTTATAAAACCTGGCGTGAGCGGGGAAAAGTCGCAAATTGAGGCACAAATAACCTTTGAGCCTCAATCTGCACCAGAAATACACCTAATATAGGCATATTTTTTTATCGTAAATCACACCCATAATATAAACATTTTCTGAAGACACATTACCTTTAACCCCTTAAGGACACGCACTGTACATGTACGACACTGGTGGCCATGACTTAAAGACCAGGGCTGATTGGGAGGGCGCCCAATCAGCGGCAGGGGTCTGGCAGTCACTGATAGCCAGACCCCTGTTGTATGCGCCGGCATCTGTGAAAACACAGATGCTGGCACATTAACCCTCGCACTGCCACGGTCAAATCTGACCGCGGCACGTGCGGGATCATGCCGAGTGCGTGGTGGCCATCAGGTCCCCACGTTGTTGTGATGGGGACCCAATGGCAGGGAAGGCAGCCCGATGTATTGTAATGCATTGTAAAGGGAAACAGACCCCCAAATTTGAAGTCCCAGAGTGGGACAAAATATAAAGTGAAAAAAAAGTCACCGCACTGTTGTGACAGGGACCCGATGGCAGGGAAGGCAGCCAAGAAGTATTATAATGTATTGTAAAGGGAAACAGACCCCCAAAAGTTGAAGTCCCAGAGTGGGACAAAATATAAAGTAAAAAACAAGTTACAAAAATAAAGTTTTGCAAAAAAAATAAGTTATAAGTAAAAAAAATATATTGGAAAAATAGGGAAAAAAGACATAGTAGATGTTGACGCGTCCATATTGACTGGATATATAAAAATATCACATGACGTAACCTCTGAGGTGAACATTGTCAAAAAAATAAATAAAAAAATTGTGCTAAAAAATTGTTTTTTTGTCACCTTACATCACTAAAAGTGCAACACCAAGCACTCAAAAAGGCATATGCCCCCCAAAATAGTACCAATCTAACCGTCACATCATCCCACAAAAAATTAGGAGACACTAAAACATGATTTATTTTTTTGTTTAAAAAATATTATTGTGTAAAACTTAAATAAATAAAAAAAAGTATACATATTAGGTATTGCCACATCTGTAACAACCTGCTCTATAAAAATATTACATGACCTAACCCCCCTAGGTGAACACCGTAAAAAATATTCATGTAACCTTACATCACAAAAAAGTGTAATACTAAGCGATCAAAAAGTCATACGCACCCTAAAATCATGCCAATCAAACTATCATCTCATCCCGTAAAAAATGAGAGCTTACCTTAGGCATTCTCCCAAAAAATAAAAAAATAACTATGGCTCTCAGAATATGGAGTATACATATTAGGTATCGGCACGTCTGTAAGAACCTGCTGCATAAAAATATCACATGACCCCAACCTCTCAGGTGAACACCATAAAAAAATAAAAGTTTGTCAAAAAAGCCATTTTTTGTCACCTTACATCACAAAAAGTGTAATACCAAGCGATCAAAAAGTCATATGCACCCTAAAATAGTACCAATCAAACCCATACCAAAAAGTTTAGTCCCTACAGAAGACAGTGGTCAAAAAAAAAAAAAATATGGCTTTCAGAATGTTTTATTATGTAAAACTGAAACAAATAACCCCAAAATATTTGGTATTGTCGCAGTTGTAACAACCTGCTCTATAAAAATACCACATGATCTAATCTGTCAGCTGAACATTATAAATAGCAAGGAATACAAATAGTGCCAAAACAGCAATTTTTTGTAATATAGAGCAACCAAAAATCATATACTATAAAGGGAACCTATCATCAACTTTATGCTGACCTCACTGAGGGCAGCATAAAATAGTGACAGAAATGCTGATGTCAGCGGTGTGTCACTCATGAGCTAAAAGTAAGTGGTTGCTGAGAACCAGCATCATAACCATTGCAGCCCGGGCCTTGAAAAGAGTCAAATCTACCTGAGAAGAATCATGGTTATTGATAATCTCCTGCTCTCCTGCCCATCTGCAGATGATTGGCAGTTCTCTCCTAGAGAGAAAGGGAGGAAACTAGGTAGAGGACGGTCAGTCATCAGTGGGCAGGAGAGGAGGAATTCATGAATAACCAGGACTCTTCTCAGGTGGCCGGGACTCTTTTCTAGGCCTAAACTGCAATGATTTTGATGTTGGTTTGCGGCAACCACTTACTTTTTTATGACAGACCGCTGAAGTCAACTCACCTGTCTCTACTTTATTTTGCAGTTAGTATGGACACCATAAAGTTGATGACAGGTTCCCTTAAAGGGATTTTCCAGGGAAAGATTTTTTTTTAAAGGGGCAGTATGGTATAAAATTAAAACCACCCTCACTTTTTCCCTGATGGTATTGTTCCTGCCGCTCTCCAATGGTCCGCAGCTTGACTGGGGGGAGGTTTGGACTGTCCAAAGCAGACAGCATTCACACTTTTATGTCTGTATTTCAACATATAGTCGAAGTTTAAAATATGCCACATCTATTGTTATTTGTATTTTGACACTGTTTTTTCCCCATAAATGAATGAAGCCTCACAAAATATGGAGAAGCTGCTTTGAATTGAAATCTGTATTTATTCATGTCTACATCAGAAACACTGGAGAAGGTACAGATAGAAATACAAAAACATCATAATGAATTTGGACACAATATGGACAGAAATCCAGATACAAATATAGATAAAATCCCCTTATATTACATGTCTACTGTGGTCAAACATCAACCATGTTTGAGTTCATGTTTATTACCCCCTTAACTAGGGTTTAGCGAAGCATCCAAAGCGGAATTGGGTCTGAAGTTTAAGGAAAACTAAATCCGAATTTCCTTGCACTTCTTGGTAACAAATCAGTTTTCCTAAAATGACATTTGTTATAAAGTAAAACTAAGTGTAGAGGAGACAAGCCAGGGAACGCAAGATCACCTATAATGTCGTGCAGCCAGCCAATCCACAAGAAGCCATTCCCCTGTGGTGTCACAGCTAGGCGGAGCCCTATAAAATCCTTACCCTTCATTGCACCGTCCATTTTTCTGTGTATAGGGAGAGACGTGACAAGACTGCTGAACTACAGACTCTGCTACAATTATCACTGTGTACATAACTGTGCAGTGCACCAAGAGTCATAGCTAATCCATTTTGTTAGCTGTTGAGTTACTATGCCGTCAGTATAACAGGCAGGTCTAATTTATCGCCATGTACATAAGTGTGCAGTGCACCAATATTCATAGCTAATCCATTCTGTTAGCTGTAGAGTTACTGTGTGTTAGTATTACAGGCCATTGTTACCAGCCAGTCTATTTTATCACCGTGTACATAAGTGTGCAGTGCTCCATTATTCATAGCTAATCCATTCTGTTAGCTGTAGAGTTACTGTGCGTTATTATTACAAGGTCACTGATACCGGCAGGTCTAATTTCTAGCTACTGTATGTACAACATTTTGCAGTGAACCAATCCATTCTGTTAGCTGTACAGTTACTGTGCTTCAGTATTACAGGCCACTGTTATTGGCAAATCAATTTAGCAGCATCTACAGAACTGTGTAGTGCACCAATATTCACAGCTAATCCATTCTGTTAACTGTAGAGTTACTGTGCGTCATTAATACAGGCCACTGCTATCGGCAGGTCTGATTTATAACTGTGTACATAAGTGTGAAGAGCACCAATACTCATCGATAATCCATTCTGTTAGCTGTAGAGTTACTGTGCATCATTATTACAAGATCACTGGTACCAGCAGGTATAATTTATCGCCATGTACAAACGTGTGCAGTGCATCCATATTCATAGCTAATTTGTTCTGTTAGTGTCAGTATAACAGGCCACAATTACCGACAAGTCTAATTTATCGTTGTGTACATAAGCACTGGCGTACATACAGGGGTCGCAGTTGTGACCGGGCCCAGCACACCAGGGGGCCCGGCCACCTGTGGACCCCCCCAGGCCGCTGGCAGCGGCACCGCTGTACTCACATGCAATGGAGCACTCTGATGGGGCACGGCATGAAGTACAGTGGCAATTTCGGGCCCCATCAGAGCGCTCCATGCCTCCATTACATGTATAATATTGGGGGGGAGTGGGGGGGGAGCGCGCACTCACTCACACTCAGCCAGGCAGTTCAGTTTCCATAGTGAAGCAGGGAAACATCTCTGCTCCCTGCTTCACTGATCTTCAGAGCTCAGGAGCTCCCCCTGCTGGCCCCACATCATACTGCTGGCTGTGAGAGGAGAGCTGAAAGCCCAGTAATCTGCCTTCAGCACAGCCAGCAGCGTGATGAGTGTGCGAGCCTGTCATCAGGGAAGAAGGTAAGTATGTGTTTTTTTTTTTAACGCTGCAGACTGGGGGCAAGGGGGCAGGGGGGGGTGTTTGATGGGCACAACTAGAGTGAGGGGAGCTCAGGGGGCACAAAAGTGGGCATATCTACTGAGGGGCACCTAATCTGCCATAACTAATTTGAGGGGGTACCTAATCTGGCATAACTACTGTGAGGGGGGCACATATGAAGGCATAACTATAAGGGGGCACATATGAAGGCATAACTACTGTGAGGGGGCATGTAATCTGGCATAACCACTGTGAAGGGCACATTTGTGAGCATATTAATGTGAGGGGCACATAATCTGGCATAACCACTCTGAGAGGGCACATATCTGGGCATGTTTACTTTGAGGGGGCACATAACCGGGCATAAATACTGTGAAGGGGCACATAATCGGGCATAATTGCTGTGAGGGGCACATAATCTGGCATTACTACTGTGAGGGGCACATAATCTGGAATTACTACTGTGAGGGGACACATTATCTGGCATTACTACTATGAAGGGATGAAGGGGCACATATCTGGGTATATCTACTTTGAGAGGGCACATAACTGGGCATAAATACTGTAAAGGGGCACATAATCTGGCATTACTACTGTGAGGGGCACATAATCTGGCATTACTACTGTGAGGGGCACATAATCTGGCATTACCACTGTGAGGGGGCACATAATCTGGCATTACTACTGTGAGGGGGCGCATAATCTGGTATTACTACTGTGAGGGGACACATAATCTGGCATAACCACTCTGAGGGGGCACATATCTGGGCATATCTACTTTGAGGGGGCACATAACTGGGCGTAAATGCTGTGAAGGGGCAAATAATCTGCCATAACTACTGTGAGGGGCACATAATCTGGCATTATTACTATGAGGGGGCACATAATCTGGCATTACTATTGTGAGGGGACACATAATCTGTCATTACTACTTTGAGGGGACACATAATATGTCATTAATACTGTGAGGGGACACATAATCTGGCATTACTACTGTGAGGGGACACCTAATCTGGGCATTACTACTTTGATTTGGCAGAATATTTGGCGTTACTACTGTGAGGGGCACATAAATGGGCATTACTACTGTGAGGGGACACATATCTTGGCATAACTACTGTAAGGGGACACATATTTGGCATAGCTACTGTGAAGAGGCACATATCTGGCCATAACTACTGTGACAGGAACAAAGTTGGGCGTAACTACTGTGAGAGGCCACAAGGTGGGCATTAGTACTGTGTGGTTGCACTTAGGGGAAATGTCCTAGATTACCCTGCTATACATTGGCAGCCAAGCCCTGTTCTGGACAGCAGAGACACAGAGCATTAACATGATTGATAATGCTCCGTGCCTCTCTGTGATCTTTTTACTACAAAATCACAGTGAGATAAAGTTGTCACCGTGATTTTGTAGTAAAAAGATCACAGTCAATCATGTCTCTGCTGTCCAGAATGGGGCTTGGCACTCGTTCACGCAGCGGATTAGCCGCATGGAAAGAGCCCTTAGGCCTCTTTCACACTTGCGTCGTCCGGATCAGGCGTGTACTCCACTTGCCGGAATTACACGCCAGATCCGGAAAAACGCAAGTGTACTGAAAGCATTTGAAGACGGATCCGTCTTCAAAATGCTTTTAGTGTTACTATGGCAGCCAGGACGCTATTAAAGTCCTGGTTGCCATAGTAGGAGCGGGGAGCGGGGGAGTGGTATACTTACAGTCCGCGCGCCTCCCGGGGCGCTCCAGAATGACGTCAGAGCGCCCCATGCGCATGGATGACGTGCCATGCGATCACGTGATCCATGCGCTTGGGGCGCCCTGACGTCACTCTGGAGCGCCCCGGGAGCCGCACGGATGTTAAGTATGCTGCTCCCCCGCTCCCCGCTACACTTTACTATGGCTGCCAGGACTTTAGCGTCCCGGCAGCAATGGTAACCATTCAGAAAAAGCTAAACGTCGGATCCGGCAATGCGCCGAAACGACGTTTAGCTTAAGGCCGGATCCGGATCAATGCCTTTCAATGGGCATTAATTCCGGATCCAGCCTTGCGGCAAGTCTTCAGGATTTTTGGCTGGAGCAAAAAGCGCAGCATGCTGCGGTATTTTCTCCGGCCAAAAAACGTTCCGTTCCGGAACTGAAGACATCCTGATGCATCCTGAATGGATTTCACTCCATTCAGAATGCATTAGGATAAAACTGATCAGGATTCTTCTGGCATAGAGCCCCGACGACAGAACTCTATGCCGGAAGAAAAGAACGCAGGTGTGAAAGAGCCCTTAGTAAGAAAATCTGCCGCTTCTTTGTAAAAATGTTTGCACTGTGACCCATAACACTATAGTTACACCACTGGTAGTGTGTGGGGGTGGGGGGGCAGGTTGTGGGGGGGGGGGGGCGGTGTGCAGTGCACCAAGATTCATAGCTAATCTGTTTTGTTAGCTGTAGAGTCACTGTGCAGCAGTATTACAGGTCACTGTAACCAGCAGTTCTAATTTATCATCATGTGCAATGCACCAAAATTCATAGCTAATCAGTTCTGTTAGCAATACACTTATTATACACTATGCCCAACAGTTGCCTGGACCCTCTTAGGGAACAAGCAGTGGCAAAAATGATGCTGTAGCTGGCACAAATGCAGGCAGCCAGTACCGCAGGGGCAACACGTGAGGTGCACGGTGGGTCGATGAGGGTCCAAACAATAACACACAGTTCATCAGTTTACTCACGGTTAGCAGAAACCCTCCATGGGCTGGCAGCACAGTGTTGAGGACGACAGAACGAAATCCTCCGGGGCACGCTCTGTGGTAGGGAAGCATCAGTCAAGATGGAGGTTGAGGTGCCCTTTGTGTCACGGGTGCTTAGGGTGCTTGTTGCGGCTGAGTCCCTTGATGGTATTTGACGTGACGCCAGTAAAGTAATGGTGGTACAACCAATGGTAAGAATGAAGTAGACAGTGGTAGGATACAACTCACAGCTTTTACTGATGTTGGTTCCAGTTGCAGCATATACATCAAATATAATACAGTCCTTTGTAACTTAAAGGAATCCTGCTGATCCACTGTTAATAGGTTTGGCTGGGTTTAGCTTAGCTTGAAGGTTCTGTATCAGTGTAATTTGGTGAGGTTGCCTGTAATACCTATTTGGTATGCTTAGTCCTTTTTGTTTCTGTAACTTCCAAGCTCTTAAACTAGTTAGCTAATCTGTATTCTTCAAAGTATGGTGAGGCTGCCTGTAGCTAGATTGTCCTCCACCATGTGCAAAGGTGTCCATTAAGCCTTTAGTAATGGCCGTTATCACCGATGTCTCTCTTTAGCTTGGTTAACTTCTACCAGGGACGAAAACGCTATCCTCTGGTTTCAGGATCTAGGCTCTAAGAAGGTCACAAGAGGAAAACACTCTCCTGTGCCTCATACCTTGGCTCTATCTCATTTCTGCATTTGGCTGCACCCACTAATGTGTGGTGTGTAGCCTCAGAGTACCACTGACTCTGCTACTCTCTCACTTTACTTCTCTCCTTTCTCTCCTTCTCACTACACTAGGCCTGACCTAAGTATTTATAAGACCTAAGTGCTATCCCCATCTAGTTGTGGGATGTGTAAATTACACCAGACCAGCCTATGAACAGGGAGACAACAGGTGTTGCAATACAAAAAGACATGCAATAGGAATATGCAGTTTTAAGCTATTTTGCAGTTCCTGAGTGGGACGCTGCACAAATAGCAGCAGAAGAAGGGGTGGTGGTACCAGTTGCAGCAACAGGCCAGATCTGCCACCATCATCCAGTGGTCATGTTTTGACCAACAATCCAGCTGTACTGGTATGATTGACTCACTTTTCACAATCATCTCAAGTGACAACAGATACATACAGCCAGGAATCAGTGGTTTCCTCTGACACCATACTTGGCATGGCCCAGGAACCTCTGTGTCCTCACCTGTCCTGAACCTGCCTCTTGCTTTGGTCGCTTTGTCTGTTAGCCAAGGAATGATTGCTGCCATGTCTCCTGCTCTTTTCAGCGACGATGACCTTTGTGAGGACAGTCAGCTACTACAGGCCAGCACAGACTTGGAGGAGAGGTCCGCAGCAGACTCCTTTTAGTGTGCAGCTACCGATAATGACAGTCCAAAGGGAGCACATGCTGCGAGAGGTCAGGGACATGTTCAAGAGACAGGTGAGGATAACGCATGTGACTCGCAAACATATTTAGATGATCATATGGCCAATGGCACGTGGAATCCAGATAAAGAAGGGGCATCATCATCAGGGGTGAAGGTGGCAGCATGACTGTTAGACAGCAGGGTGGAAGCAATGAGACATATAGTGCCAAAAGAGGGAAGGGTACACCGTCTGCTACTGGCAGTGCACAGGTTCATAAAAGCAGCGGCAAGCAGGCATCATGGAGTGGGGGAGGAAAAATGCGATACTCGGCAGTGTAGGAATATTTTACACAGTCACTGGGGGACCTTAGCGTGGCACTATGCAGGATGTGTGAGCAAGGTGAGGCTCGACAAGGGTGCTAAAGTTGGCATGATGGCCCTGCATCAACACATGAAGCATCACCATAAAGTGGTGTGGGAAAATCGTGCTACTCATTTAGTATTACAGCCTGATTCAGCAACCACTGCATCTTACACCAGCCCGCACCCCCTCTCCAGAAGTCAGTCAACATCAGTAGAAGGAAGCTGTTGTTCCTTCTCATCGACTTTAAAGAGGACCTTTCACTAGAATAAAAAATCTAAACTAACTATACAGACATGGAGAGCGGCGCTCAGGGATCTCCCTGCACTTACTGTTATACCTGGGCGTTCTCCCGGTATAGGTTCCGGTATCTTCATATGTTAGGCTCCACCTAGTTGAACCTGCCGGCGTCTCATTCTCCCATGCTGTAGCACTGGCCAATCACAGCGCTCAGCTCATAGCCTGACAGAAAAAAAAAGCCTCTCAGGCTATGAGCTGAGTGCTGCGATTGGCCAGCGCTACAGCATGAGAGAAGGAGACGCCGGCAGGTTCCACTGGGTGGAGCCTAACATATGAAGATACCGGAAGCTATACCGGGAGAACGGCGTGGCGCCCAAGTATAACAGTAAGTGCAGGGAGATCCCTGGGTGCCGCTCTCCATGTCTGTATAGTTAGTTTAGATTTTTTATTCTAGTGAAAGGTCCTCTTTAATGTTGTCTGTTGATCCTGATGCTCCTCCACCTCGTCACTTGTTTCAACAGCAATCGATCACCCAGGCGATTGCAAAATACAACAGTATGCGTGCACTCATCCAGTGGTGCAGAAGCTGAACGTTCACCTGGCCAAGTTGCTGGTACAACAGTTCCTCTCTTTCTATGTAGTTGACTCTCATTTCAGAGAATTGATGGCTTAATCCCACCCAAGGAGGAGAGACCCAGGCCGACATAACTTTTCCAAAAAAAGATGTACTAATCCTGCACACATACGTTCAGCAGAAGGTGGGCCAGTCACTGGGACTCTCGGTGTCTGGTAGAATTCACGCCAGCGCTGACATATGGAGTCGTGGACTATGGTCAAGGGCAATGTATAGTATTGTATTATCATATAAATTTTACATACATTATGGTTAAAAATAATAAGAATAAAGGGTTATTTCCATCATAGACATTAAAACATATTCTGTAGATGATAGGAATATACTTTTAATAAATCAACTTTATTTCCTTAAATACAAAGGTAAAACATGCACTTTCTATTACATTTTAAAGATAAACGAGGTAAGAAAAAACAAAGGGAGAAATTTATCAAACTGGTGTAAAGTAGAACTGGCTTAGTTTCCTATAGCAACCAAGCAGATTCCACTTATAATTTTCCAAAAGAGCTGTGACAAATGACAGGTGGAATCTGATTGGTTGCTGTAGGCAACTAAGCCAATTCTACTTAATACCAGTTTGATATATCTCCCCCAAAATGTTTTAATGAATCTCCCATTAAAAAAAAATTAACATTCATTTATAACTCTCATATATGTACCCAAAAGTGATGCCCAAAAATTATACAACTTGTTTCACAATAAACTAGACCTCAAATAGCTAAAGATGTAAAGATGAAAAAAAGGTCTTGGTTCTTGAGTACAAAATTGACCTGATCAACAAAGGGGTTATTTTATTTTTTATTTTTTATTTTACTAAAGTGTCCAGTACCATTACAGTCAACCAGCGGCCTTAGCTGTTTCACACTGACCACCACTGAGACCAGTGATTGGCTCCAGTGCTATATGGAATTTACCAATGCAGCCAAACAATTAATCACAGGGAAAGTGAGAGGGCAGCAGCTCAGGATTGAAGTGAACACAGGAAGGGAAAGTAAGTCTTTCATTATTTTACTAGGCTCAGGCCAATTTTGTAAAAAATGTAATAAAAAAACTAAAAAAAAACCTCAGGCAACACCTTTAAGAAAGGAAACTGATTCTCTAATAATATTATTAGTCTGCCGTCACATTCTGAAGAAATTTGTGAGGCTGAAAATCAGTTCCATTCATCTGAATAGGATTATTTTGTCAGCAAGCACATACATTTCTCCAAGCCTCATTTAGATCAAAGGGAAGTCATTAAAACTTCTGCTTATGAAGACACATGAAGGTTCATGAAGCAGATTTAGTTGCAGAAATTTTTTGTCACTATAGATCAGTTCTATTCATCTGAATGAGACTTGCAGGAATCCATGTCCTTGCTATAAAAACAACCCCATTCAGATGAATGGAACTGATTTTGAGTTCCAGTAATGTCTGAAGCAAAATCTGCCATGTGTAGCGGCACCCTTAGTTTTACTTAATGGAATTTTCTCAGTAATGAAGGCCAAAAGTCTTAATCACAGTTCAGCAGGTATCAGAGACACCACACCTGTACCACAAATAGTGGAAGGGGTGTTTGCCCTCATGGTGCTCTAAAGCATGTAATATGCTTCCCTCAGACAAACATATCAGTGGCTGCATTTCTGCTCTAGCAGTCAGGGTCAGACTGTCACGCCGGTGACAAGTTTGAGAAGGTCTGAAAGAATATCTGGACATTAGTGATCTGACAGCCTCTTTTTAGTCTGACTTTACCCATCACTCCTTGCTCTGGATAGCTTCATTTGGTTTTGGAAGAGCTGGAGTGTGGGTCATGGTGAAGTCCTGTTCGTCCATCATCCATCAGCCTCAGAAGTTAAGTGTTCCGCTTGTTGTGTTTTGTATTCCCCCCCCCCACCTTTGTTGTTTACTAGGCCTCAGCGAGACGCTAGTTTCTTCACTAGGGAAGGAGTGGGCTGTCTCTGCCCAGTCATTACTATCAGGGCAACAGAGGGCCACCAGGGTTTTCTAGGTTCCTGTGTATGGGCATCTCTACCATCAAGAGGTGCCCATACGGATAGGAGTTAGGGCCAGGAGCAGGGTTTTTTAGGTGGTGACCCTTTTCCTTCCCTAGCGGTGAGGCCTACTGTCTTTTCCCTTCCTCCTTATTGTCCTTTGGTGTTCTCCCCTACAACATCCGTGTGTCACGGATGAGAGTGGGGGAAACCCTCAACCGTGCGATGTCAATAGGATAAGGGTAGCTGCTAGGCCAGGACGACAGGATCAGGGAGCAGGTCACCTCCTAGCGTGTCCCTAATTCTGACCCCGACTCCTAACCGTATGAGCCAACCCAGATGATAGGAGGGTTTATATTCCGTAACCTAGGGTCCCTTACTAGCCCTCAGGAAATCCCTGGACTACGAGCAGGGTAAGACGACCTGTTCCTCCTAGACACGGATGAACAGGAGTCTCCACTGGCCAAGGAGCAAGGAGTGGGGAAACATATACAGCATATGGATATGGCAGGTGAGTTAAACCAATACTACACCTACCTGCCACAGACACGCTGACTGGAACCCGTGCACAAGTACTGCCGTCCACACAAACATTAAGGACACAGCACACACACACAAATCACACAGGTACCCAGGACACCCATAGCTGCAATAAATATAAAGAGCATTAAAAATCTTACCAATAGTAAAATATTACTATTATAGGGGTTTGTTATAAGCCACCTAACATACCATAGTCCACAGAAAACCTACTACTAAGGGCTTGTGCACATGACTGTATGTATTTTGTGGTCCACAAAATACGGATCCACAAAAAAAACGGATCACATCTATGTGCATTCCGTATTTTGCGGAACGGAACAGCTGGATCTTCATAGAACAGTCCTATCCTTGTCCGTAATGCGGACAATAATAGGACATGTTCTATTTTTTTTGGCGGAACGGAAATAAGAACATACGGAAAAGGAATGCACACAGAGTAACTTTTATTTTTGCGTACCCATTGAAGCGAATGATTCCGCATACGGTCCGCAAATAAAAACGGTATGGACACGGAAAGAAAATACATTTGTGTACATGAGCCCTAAGGGAAATAGATGAGACGGCAAATCATAATGAAGTCATTATTATGGGGGACTTCAACTACCCAGATACAGACTGGGAAACTGAAAGCTGTGGATGTCAGGTTTTGGCCAGACAAGAAACGCTGCATATAGCGTTGGCGCTGGATCAGGCAGCCAGATGTTCTCGACAGAGATGTGAACGAGGCCTTAATGACCAGTTGCAGCACAGAACTAACCAACATATTTAATCACCAAGCACAGTAATATCCACTCAGTGCTTTCTACTTCTCCGTATTGCAGCTCATTCTGGATATTAAACCCAGTCTGTGGCTTGGACATCGTTTGAGAAGCCAGTATTATGTGAAAGCTGCCAGTGACATTTTGAAAGGTCATTTTTTTGGATTGGTCTGTTTCTCTTTTGCCCTTATCTACAAAACAGACATGCTCGGCAGGGATTCCAGTAGAGAAGGATTTTCAGAGTTAGTAAAAAAAGTTTATATTTTGTGGAGTTAAAATGTACCTGTAGAGAGCATGAGTCAACGCTATGCATAGTGTCTCACCTATAAAGCTTGTGCAATAAAGATGCGGCTAGGGTACCACACTGCATACTGTGAAGATCTCATTAGCTTTTCATTATGCAGAGTCTCCCTGGTGAAGATTTGAAAGTGTTACAAATATTTGCAATCTACATAGATACATAGATTTCTCTATACTGCATAAAATAGGTGTATAGTATCGCAGCGTCCCACTACCTTTGTGGGTACTGCAAAGTTGTTGTATTATGCTTTTATGCCTTATATAGCCTGTCTTAAGCTGCAATACATATTGGTGCATAATCCCTGCTAACAGGTGTATAAGAATGCATTTACACTGAGCTTACCACTAGGGGGAGACAATACCTCCCATATATATAGTCAAGCTCAGGCCTAGCCAATTAGGACTAGTTCCAGTGGCAGTTGAGGTGTGTGCAGTCTGTTATCTTTAGCCCTCAGCCAAATTTCAGCCCAGAGCTGAAGTGCTTTACATACTCAGAGAATACTAAAGGAAGGAGACCCCCAAAGGGTTATGGCCACATCCTACTAGTGCCTTAGGGCCTTTGGATTTCCAAGTGAAGGAGTCACCAGCCTCCGGCAACTTCACAAGCCTGATCTGGGATCACCAGGACCATTCCTGAAGTCCTCTATCAGTAAGGCTATGATTTCATTACATTTAATATCTAGAGAGGGACATTTACACCTGTCAGCAGAAGACTTGCAGCAGTGTTACCTATAGATATACTACTGTTTAATACTTTGGATGTACTGTTATCAGAAGTAATCTTCAGTAAAGTTCCACCTTGAATTTCATCCTACTTGCCTCGGTCTCAAGTTCCATATAGTTACACTATAGTAAATGGTTGTACCTCCATACAAAAGGTACTGGTGTCACGATTACAAGGGACCTTGCCACTGGCTCATTACAGACCACCAAGGGCACCTCGAACCACCATTTGGCCAGTGTCCCTTACACCAGAGTGTGCCCCAGAGAATCCTTGTGCCGTTCTCCTCTTCACTTATGTGAGCTTGCCCAGGGACGACATAACCGTGAGTAACCAGAACTGTATTTACCTCGGCCCACCTATTGCTCACACCATGACCTCCCGCATAATTCCCCTGGAAGGTCTGGCATACCACAGTATACATTGAAAACAGATTTCATATGGATTGATTAATGTTGTTCATGTAACAGATGCTGAATAGAGATGAGTGAATTATTGAAAACTTTGATTAGGCCGATTCTCCGAATTTTACCCAAAAATTAGCTTTCTGACGAATTACTTCGTCACAAAGAGCATTTTTTTAAAGTAGCGGGTGCAATTACAGGGAGCTGCGATAGCGCCACCCCCGTCATTGTACCCCTCAGATGCCGCGTTCATACATGATCGCGGCATCTGAGTGTAAAAACAGTGTAAAATTAACAAAAAAATTCTAACTAACCTCCTCCTTTTGCTTACGACGGGACGGCCGCCGCCATCTTGCTTGAAGATCAGGCGCAAAATCTCACGCAACGCGAGATTTCGGATGAGATCTTCAATCAAGATGGCTGCTGGCAGCCCTTCACGAGCAAATGGAGGCGGTTAGTTTGAATTTTTTTGTTTTTTACACTATTTCAGGTTAAATCAATTTGCTACCATGAAGCACTAGGAAATTCAGCTTCGAGGCGAAACAAATGTATCCAGAAATTTTAATCAAATTTCACTTTGTGGGATTCGATTTGTTCATCTAAAATGCTGAACAAATAGCAAAATGTTACTAAATATAGGACAAATGCACTATTGTAACTCTTAAAGATGGGATCCGTTTTGGATTAAGGGGTGTACCAGGATTTTTATATTGATGGCCTATACTCAAGATAGTCCATCGATATCTGAGCTATGAGGGTCCCACACCTCCAACGATCAGGTGTTTTAAAGTAGATCTGGTCCCGATAGTCGGGATTGAAAGTGTGGGGTGGTATTATGAATTGTGCAATGGACGAAGGTTGTAACTGCAGCACAACTCCCATTCACTTCAGTGTAAGCAGTGGTACAGTTACCAGCTCTGTCCACTATACAATGGACAAAGTTGTGTAGTTCCAGCGCCAGAGCTATGTGTTATCATCTAATTGGCAGGGGAGCAAGTTGTCAGACCCCCACTGATCTGATATTGATGGCCAGTCCTGAGGACAGAACATCAATATTAAATTCCCCAAATACTCCTTTAAGTGGCAAGTTTTTTTTTTTAATCATCACATGCACACAAATGCATTTTTTTGCGGCCTGCTTAACCATTCACTTCATTGGGGCCGAAAAAAACCTTAAATGACTCTGCGTCCCCATGGCCGTTCTGCAAAAAATAGATGTCTTATTATTGTCTGCATTACGTACAAGGATTGGATTGCTCTATTAGGGGCTGGCAAAATTTGGAATGCATACAGCTGTTATCAGTGTTTTGCTGATCCGCAAAACACCCAATGGTTGTGTGAATGAGCACTAATTTGTGAGACAAAACCAGTAGTGAAGACTACTCAGAGATCAGGTGTAATTATTTGATTTGCACCTATTCTGTGTTTTTGACCCCCTCTTGGTTTTGCCTCACAATAACTGATAGAAACAACTGACCAAATAACTGAAGTGTAAACTCAGCCTCAGGGCTCATGCACACGAACATGTTCTGGCCGTGTCCGTATTGCGGCCCACAAACAGCAGGTCCGCAATATACGGGTATCGGACTTGTGCTCACTGTACCATCAATGTCCTAGGGCAGGCATGGCCAACCTGCGGCTCTCCAGCTGTTGTAAAACTACAACTCCCACCATGCCCTGCTGTAGGCTGATAGCTGTAGACTGTCGGGGCATGATGGGAGTTGTAGTTTTTCAACATCTGGAGAGCCTCAGGTTGGCCATCCCTGTCCTAGGGTGTGCAGTGGCCTATTGCCACCGTCTAGGGTATCCCTTGCCCCTTAGGAGGTTTCTGCGAAATATGTCCCTCTTATAGAACAAGTAGTTGTGACGCCAGTTGCCGTTAAGCAACGAGGACATGAAGTCCCCTTTGTAGATGATATTGTTGGTACCCAGATGTAGGATTGTCAGAGTGGTGTAGAGTGACCTACAATCTCTCTGAAGATGTTTTATGCATGTGTTGTGGTGCTCCTACCTGGATATCCTTGAATCTCCAATGTTGCATAGTCCGACGCAAGTGCAAAAGGAGGTTGTTGAAATTAGGTGATGAATAAATAGAGTCCAGACTTTTTATTAACGTTGCACACAGCTTTACTTGGCATAAACAGTAATCCAAACAGTTTCCAAACAGTATTTTGGTCATCAGCAGGTATTGGCCTAACTCTGGCAGGCAAACACTTCTGCAACAATCTCAGTTCTGCTAAGCGGTAGCTTTCTCAGGTCTTCTAAATCTGTAGCTGGAGTAAATAGGAACTTTTCTCTTCTGCTGGAACCTAGCTTAGTGGTCTGTAGTCTCTTACTTTATCTTTAATCCTAGGAATTTCTTCCTGGCATCAAGCATACTTAGCTTGGGTATAGGCAATGCAAGCCCAGGAGGGGACAAGTGACCATGTAGACTTCAGAGGCAGGGCCTGTGGGCCTCGCAGAGCAGACAGTGCTCTGCTAGCCAGCACACAACCTTTCCCCAGGAGGGGATAGGCTAGACTGCTCACTAACTAGCTAGCTCCTCCCTCTCTAGAGAGGGCTGGAATAGAACAAAGAGGTCCCTTCCAGGGAAACTAACACACTGCCAATGTTGCTGCCACCTGCTGGTGAACCAGGCACATTTCACTTTAACATTGTTTTATAAGGAATAAATATGCACATTATTCAGGGGTGAAACAAAATATATTCTGGTGACATAAGTTAGCATATTGGAGACAGTAGCAAGGTGCCAAAGAGTGGTAAAGGCACTCTGGGTCATTACAGGTGCTTTACCATTAAATGGTTTGATCACTAGTATAATACAATGCAATACATATGTATTGTAGTGTATTAAGCCTGTTCAGAAATGCAGAAAGACTGCCTCAGACAGGGAGTAATAGTATTACTAAGATGGCAGCAATGAGACCATTCTCAGGTCCCATGGCTGCCACAGCCAACATTGCTGCCCAGAGATCACATCACAAGGGGCTACAGGCCTAGTCAGTTACCCTGCCCACAGATGCCACAGTTGCTATGAATCGCTGCATCTAAGGGGATAAACAGCCAGGATCAGAGCTCACTTAGATCTCAGCTATTGTAGCAGGTACCTGGCTGTTATACCTGGCTCCTGCTATAGATAGCAAAGGTTAAGCTGTTGTGCGTGTGCCATGTCCATGTTGCGTACATTTGAATCAAGGGGTAGAAGATGCATAGATTACTGTAGCTTAGTCGATACTGTTTTATTACTGAGCTCAATTGGGCAGATTTATTAATGGGTTTATGCCACATTTATGGCATACATTTTTTTTTTATTACCTGTACTGTAATTTAGGACTTTTCACAATTGTAATATAGAAACAGCGGCTCACCCAAAACACTCCCAAAGTCCAGGTGCTCACTAGTGATGTCCCGAATAGTTCGCCGGCGAACAGTTCCCGGTGAACATTGCTTGTTCGCGTTCGCCGCTGCGGGCGAACATATGCGATGTTCGGTCCGCCCCTATACATCATCATTGAGTAAACTTTGACCCTGTACCTCACAGTCAGCAGACACATTCCAGCCAATCAGCAGCAGACCCTCCCTCCCAGACCCTCCCACCTCCTGGACAGCATCCATTTTAGATTTATTCGGAAGCTGCATTCACAGTTAGAGGAGGGAGAGTGCTGCTGCTGCTGATTCAATGGGGAAAGCGTTAGCTAGAGCATTGTTCTGTGTCCAGACTCATCTACTGTAAGGACACCATCCTGACAGCCCCCCAAAAAGCCCTTTTCAGGGCTGGTACATCAGTGTGCTTTTTTTTATTTACAGTTGCAAGAAAAAGTATGTGAACCCTTTGGAATGATATGGATTTCTGCACAAATTGGTCATAAAATGTGATCTGATCTTCATCTAAGTCACAACAATAGACAATTACAGTCTGCTTAAACTAATAACACAGAAAGAATTAAATGTTACCATGTTTTTATTGAACACACCATGTAAACATTCACAGTGCAGGTGGAAAAAGTATGTGAACCCTTGGATTTAATAACTGGTTGAACCTCCTTTGGTAGCAATAACTTCAACCAAACGTTTCCTGTAGTTGAAGGTCCGAAGTGCACAATGGTCAGGAATAATTCTTGACTATTCCTCTTTACAGAACTGTTTCAGTTCAGCAATATTCTTGGGAGGTCTGGTGTGAATCGCTTTCTTGAGGTCATGCCACAGCATCTCAATCGGGTTGAGGTAAGGACTCTGACTGGGCCACTCCAGAAGGCGTATTTTCTTCTCTTTAAGCCATCTGTTGTTGATTTACTTCTATGCTGTTGCAGCACCCATCTTCTGTTGAGCTTCAGCTGGTGGACAGATGGCCTTAAGTTCTCCTACAAAATGTCTTGATAAACTTGGGAATTCATTTTTCCTTCGAAGATAGCAATCCGTCCAAGCCCTGACGCAGAAAAGCAACCCCAAACCATGATGCCCCCACCACCATACTTCACAGTTGGGATGAGGTTTTGATGTTGGTGTGCTGTGCCTCTTTTTCTCCACACATAGTGTTGTGTGCTTCTTCCAAACAACTCAACTTTGGTTTCATCTGTCCACAGAATATTTTGCCAGTACTGCTGTGGAACATCCAGGTGCGCTTGTGCAAACTGTAAACGTGCAGCAATGTTTTTTTTGGACAGCAGTGGCTTCCTCTGTGGTATTCTCCCATGAAATCCATTCTTGTTTAGTGTTTTACGTATCGTAGATTCGCTAACAGGGATGTTAGCATATGCCAGAGACTTTTGTAAGTCTTTAGCTGACACTCCAGGATTCTTCTTCACCTCATTGAGCAGTCTGCGCTGTGCCCTTGCAGTCATCTTTACAGGACGGCCACTCCTAGGGAGAGTAGCAGCAGTGCTGAACTTTCTCCATTTATAGACAATTTGTCTTACCGTGGACTGATGAACAGCAAGGCTTTTGGAGATACTTTTATAACCCTTTCCATCTTTATGCAAGTCAACAATTCTTAATCGTAGGTCTTCTGAGAGCTCTTTTGTGCGAGGCATTATTTACATCAGGCAATGTTTCTTGTGAAAAGCAAACCCAGAACTGGTGTGTGTGTTTTTTATAGGGCAGGGCAGCTGTAACCAATACCTCCAATCTCATCTCATTGATTGGACTCCAGTTGGATGACGCCTCACTCCAATTAGCTCTCGGAGATGTCATTAGTCTAGGGGTTCACATACTTTTTCCACCTGCACTGTAAATGTTTACATGGTGTGTTCAATAAAAACATGGTAACATTTATTTATTTGTGTGTTATCAGTTTAAGCAGACTGTGATTGTCTATTGTTGTGATTTAGATAAGGATCAGATCACATTTTATGACCAATTTGGGCAGAAATCCATATCATTCCAAAGGGTTCACATACTTTTTCTTGCAACTGTGTGTGTGTGTGTGTGTGTGTATATATATATATCAGTTGGCTGGCTGCCCGTGTGTGAGAGGTTGCAGGCTCAGTCACAGATGGCACGTGCACACCATTCATAGAGGGTGTGACAGAAAATACCTTGCAGATAAAAAAAATTCTATTTAATATTTTTCTGTGACATAATCACATTTGCAAGCCCGTGTGTGTCAGGCCCACACAGACTGTATTGTGGCCACTGGCTAGGCCTCCACTCATACCGTTACAGGGTGTCATTCACTCAAATGCCTTGCAGATAAAAAAGAATTCTATAAAAAAAAAAATCTGTGATATAATCACATTTGCAAATTGCAAGCCCGTCGTGTGTCAGGCCCACACAGACTGGATTGTGGCCACTGGCTAGGCCTCTACTCATACCGTTACAGGGTGTCATTCACTCAAATACCTTGCAGATAAAAAAAATTCTATAAAAATTTCTGTGATATAATCACATTTGCAAATTGCAAGCCCGTGTGTGTCAGGCCCACACAGACTGTACTGTGCCCACTGCCCACAACTTATATAGGGTGGCATAGTACCTTGCATTCATAAACCATTTATCTAAAAAAAAATGTCAGGCAGAGGCAGGCCACCCGCAGGGGCCGTCGTGGTCATGGTGCTGTGATTTCCACTGGCCCTGGAATAATGCCAAGTGTTCAGAGGCCACGTACCCTGAACCCCGGGTGAAATTCAGAGAAAATAGTTAAAGGACACCCAATCTTTAACAGCTTCCGCTAAGAACCTTGACGTACCATCCTCCTCCAGCTCAGCTTTGGTCACCACTCTCCCGCCCGCCGCCACCACCACTACAGCCACCACAGCCGCTTCACTTGATCCCTCAGAGGAGTTATTTACATCAGTTGTATGAAATTTGTGATGCGCAACCATTATTGCCAGGGGATGTAGATAACAGGGATATGTCTCAGTCAGGCAGCATTACACACATGGACATACAGTGTGATGATGATGATGATGATGATGATGATGATGATGTTGTACCCGCTGCTGCTTCCTTTGCTGAGGTGTCAGATACAAGTGAAGTGGTTGATGATGACGATGTGTCCGTGGATGCCACGTGGGTGCCTGCTCGAAGAGAAGAAGAAGAGGGGGGAAGTTCAGAAGGGGAGACAGAGAGAAGGAGGAGACGAGTTGGAAGCAGGGGGAGGTCGTCGCAAGGAGCTAGTGGCACAGTCAGACAGCATGTATCGGCACCTGGGGTCAGCCAGACAGCACGCCAATTAATGAATGCTGTTGCCACCACCAGAATGCCGTCATTGCAAAGCTCAGCAGTGTGGCATTTTTTTTGTGTGTCTGCCTCTGACAACAGCGATGCCATTTGCAACCTGTGCCAAAAGAAACTGAGTCGTGGGAAATCCAACACCCACCTAGGTACAACTGCTTTGCGAAGGCACTTGATTGCACATCACAAACGCCTATGGGATCAACACATGATGACGAGTAGAAGCAGCACACAAGCTCAAAGCCGCCATCCTCCTCCTGGTCCAGCATCTTCAGCCACGTCAACCACTGCTGTCCTCCTTGCCCCCTCTCAACCACCCGCCACTCCGCCTCTCACCTTTAGCAGTTCCATCTCATCTGCCCACAGTCAGGTGTCTGTAAAGGAAATGTTTGAGCGTAAGAAGCCAATGTCACAGTCACCCCTTTGCCGAGCATCTGACAGCTGGCTTGACGGAACTCTTAGCCCGCCAGCTTTTGCCATACCAGCTGGTGGAGTCTGAGGCCGTAAAAAAATAATTCGCTATTGGGACACCACAGTGGAAGGTACCCGGACAATTTTTTTTTTTTCAAATAAGGCAATCCCAAACCTCTACTCAGTGATTGAAAAGGAAGTCATGGCATCTCTGGCATACAGTGTTGGGGCAAGGGTCCATCTGACCACTGATACCTGGTCTGTAAAGCACGGTCAGGGCAGGTATATTCACCTACACTGCGCATTGGATCAACCTGCTGACGGCTGCCAAGCATGGAATGTGTGGCTCTGCAGCGGAGTTGGTGACACTGCCACGACTTGCAGGCAGGCCTTCTGCCACCTCCTCTACTCCTCCTACTCCATCCTCTTCCATAACCTCCTCGGCTGAGTCCTCTTCTGCTGCGACGTCTGGCTGCACATCAACTGAATCCCCCCAGCTCTCCATGGGCTATTCCACATCCCGGATATGACAGTGTCACGTTGTCTTGGGGTTGACTTGCCTGAAAGCAGAGAGCCACACCGGACCAGCACTCTGTCCACCCTGAACGCACAGTTGGGTCAGTGGCTGACCCCGCACCAACTGGAGATCGGCAAAGTGGTGTGTGACAATGGAAGCAACTTGTTGGCGGCATTGAATTTGGGCAAGTTGTCACATGTGCCGTGCATGGCACATGTGTTGAATCTCATCATACAACGCTTTGTGTCTAAGTACCCAGGCTTACAGGATGTCCTCAAGCAGGCCAGGAAGGTGTGTGGCCATTTCAGGCGTTCCTACACGGCCATGGCGCACTTTTCAGACATTCAGCGCCGAAACAACATGCCAGTGAGGCGCTTGATTTGCGACAGCCCGACACGTTGAAATTCAACACTCCTAATGTTCGACCGCCTGCTCCAACAAGAAAAAAAGCTGTCAATGAGTATTTGTATGACCGGGGTGCTAGGACAGACAAATTTTTTGCCATGTTACTGGACGCTCATGCGCAATGCCTGTAGGCTCATGCGTCCTTTTGAGGAGGTGACAAACCTAGTCAGTCGCACCGAAGGCACCATCAGTGACCTCATCCCATTTGTTTTCTTCCTGGAGCGTGCCCTGCGAAGAGTGCTGGATCAGGCTGTAGATGAGCAGGAAGAGGAAGAGTTGTGGTCACCATCACCACCAGAAACAGCCTTGTCATCATCGCTTGCCGGACCTGCAGCAACGCTGCAAGAGGAGTATGAGGAAGAGGAGTCAGAGGAGGAATGTGGCTTTGAGGAGGAGGAAGACCAACCACAGCAGGCATCCCAGGGTGCTCGTTGTTGTCACCTTTCTGGGACCCGTGGTCTTGTACGTGGCTGGGGGGAAGAACAGACCGCCAATGACATCAGTGAGGAGGAGGAACGGGAAATGAGTAGCTCGGCATCCAACCTTGTGCAAATGGGGTCTTTCATTCTGTCATGTCTGTTGAGGGACCCTCGCATAAAAAGGATGAAGGAGAACGACCTGTACTGGGTGGCCACGCTACTAGACCCCCCGGTATAAGCAGAAAGTGGCGGAAATTTTACCAAATTACCGGAAGTCAGAAAGGATGCAGCAGTTCAAAACCAAACTAAAAAATATGCTTTAGGCCTCATGCACACAACCGTTGTGGGCATCCGTGGCCGTTGTGCCGTTTTCCGTTTTATTTTTTCGCGGACCCATACACTTTCAATGGGTCCGTGGAAAAATCGGCAAATGCACTGTTTTGCAGCCGAGACCGTGATTCGTGTATCCTGTCCGTCAAAAAAATATGACCTGTCCTAGTTTTTTGACGGACAACGGTTCACAGATCCATTCAAGTCAATGGGTCCGTGAAAGAACACGGATGCACACAAGATTGGCATCCGTGTCCGTGATCCGTGGCGTAGGTTACTTTCATACAGACGGATCTGAAGATCCGTCTGCATAAAAGCTTTTTCAGAGCTGAGTTTTCACTTTGTGAAAACTCAGATCCGACAGTATATTCTAACACAGAGGCGTTCCCATGGTGATGGGGACGCTTCAGGTTAGAATATACTAAAAGAACTGTGTACATGACTGCCCCCTCCCCCCCTGTAGTTAACTCATTGGTGGCCAGTGCGGCCCCCCCTCTCTCCCCTGTAGTTAACTCTTTGGTAGCCAGCCCCCCCCTCCCCTGTAGTTAACTCGTTGGTAGCCAGTGGGCCCCCCCTCCTCCCTCCCCTGTAGTTAACTAATTGGTAGCCAGTGGGCCCCCCCCCTCCCCTGTAGTTAACTCGTTGATGGCCAGCCCCCCCTCCCTCCCCTGTAGTTAACTCATTGGTAGCCAGGGCCCCCCCTCCGTCCCCTGTAGTTAACTCGTTGGTGGCCAGTGGGCCCTCTCCCCTCCCTCCCCCTCCTAATTAAAATCTCCCCCCTATCATTGGTGGCAGTGGAGAGTACCGATCGGAGTCCCAGTTTAATCGGTGGGGCTCCGATTGGTAACCATGGCAACCAGGACGCTCCTGCAGTCCCGGTTGCCATGGTTACTTAGCAATTTGTAGAAGCATCATACTTACCTGCGAGCTGCGATGTCTGTGTCCGGCCGGGAGCTCCTCCTACTGGTAAGTGACAGGTCTGTGCGGTGCATTGCCTAATGATCTGTCACTTACCAGTAGGAGGCGCTCCCGGCCGGACACAGACATTGCAGCTCGGAGGTAAGTATGATGCTTCTACAAATTGCTAAGTAACCATGGCAACCGGGACTGCAGTAGCATCCCGGTTGCCATGGTTACCGATCGGAGCCCCAGCGATTAAACTGGGACTCTGATCGGTACTCTCCACTGCCACCAATGATGGGGGGGAGATTTTAATTAGGAGGGGGAGGGAGGGGAGAGGGCCCACTGGCCACCAACGAGTTAACTACAGGGGAGGGAGGGGGGGGGCAGCCTTAGTGGCCACCAAAGAGTTAACTACAGGGAGGAGGGTCTGCCCCCTGCTGCCTGGCAGCACCTGCCAGGCAGCAGGGGGCAGTCATGTACACAGTTTTTTTGTATATTCTAACCTAAAGCGTCCCCATCACCATGGGAACGCCTCTGTGTTAGAATATACTGTTGGATCTGAGTTTCACGATCTAAACTCATATCCGACAGTATATTCTAACATAGAGGCTTTTCCATGGTGATGGGGACGCTTCAAGTTAAAATATACCATCTGATTGGAGAAAACTCTGATCTGATGGTATAAAAGGGACTCCTGACTTTACATTAAAACTCAATGGGGGACGGATCAGTTTGCAATTGCACCATATTGTGTCAACATCAAACGGATCCGTCCCCATTGACTTGCATTGTAATTCAGGATGGATCCGTTTGGCTCCGCACGGCTAGGCGGACACCAAAACTACATTTTTTTTCATGTCCGTGAATCCTCCAAAAATCAAGGAAGACCCACGGACGAAAAAATGGTCACAGATCACGGACCTACGGACCCCGTTTTTGCGGACCGTGAAAAAATACTGTCGTGTGCATGAGGCCTTACACAGCTTATAAGGGGGAAGTCACAGCACAACGGGAATCTAACAGGGGAAGAGGTGAAAGTAATCCTCCTCCTATCATGACCTTGGCGGCAAGGACAGGACGCTTTACAGATGTGTTGTTGATGGAGGACATGCGGAGCTCTTTCAGTCCTACACATCGCCACAGCCCTTCGGGATCCAGCCTTAGAGAACGACTTGACCG
Source organism: Bufo gargarizans (assembly GCF_014858855.1). Classification (NCBI taxonomy): domain Eukaryota; kingdom Metazoa; phylum Chordata; class Amphibia; order Anura; family Bufonidae; genus Bufo; species Bufo gargarizans. The sequence goes on from NC_058081.1 coordinate 537,648,272, forward strand.
ACAGGTAGCAGACTGCCTCGCCTTAGCTGCAGATATCGACACTCTGAGGAGCGATGAACCCCTTGACTACTGGGTGTGCAGGCTTGACCTGTGGCCTGAACTATCCCAGTTTGCAATAGAACTTCTGGCCTGCCCCGCTTCAAGTGTCCTGTCAGAAAGGACCTTCAGTGCAGCAGGAGGCATTGTCACTAACAAAAGAAGTCGCCTTGGTCAAAAAAGTGTTGATTACCTCACCTTCATTAAGATGAATGAGGCATGGATCCCGAAGGGACTGACAGTGAGGGATATGTTTGACTAACAAAAGGCCTGATGACATGCCTTGGCCTCAAAATGGTCCCCACGCTGCTGTATTTAATGTCTGCATACCGGATGACTTTCGTGAATTCTCCGCCACCAACTAGGGTTCAAGCCGCAATGTTTTAGTCACCTTTCTGCCTGGAAAACATCAATTTTACACAGCAGCGGCTGAAACAATACCTAATTTTTCAGACATGTGTACATGCCTGATTGTTCTGGCCTCTAGTGCTGCACTGTGGCTGCAAAAACAAAACAAAAAAAAGGCATGTACATGTGTCAATTCCCCCTCGTGATCGGTACCTTGTTGTGGGGAAGGGGCTTGAGTATCACAATGAAGCGATCATCACCTCTATGAGTGTGTTGGCAATGTTGCCACACCCCAGATAAGGCCGTTGCTTCATTATGATCAGACTAAAAGCGACCGGCTGGATAATTTTTCATAGAAAAAACTTTTTTTCTTTTTTCTTTTTTTTTCATTTTTTTTTTGAGTTGTATGGGTTTTTAATATATTAAATAAAAAAATCATAATAAAGTCTCTTAATAGTTTATTAGAAATAATGCAGACAATTTAAAAAATCCCCATCAATTCCAATACAAAGCAAGTACAGAGCTCAGAACAAAATAATTTCAGGATGTCGTTAATTCGACAATGATTAATCAATTCAACACACGTCCCCGGATTGGGGACGTAACAGGGATTAAACTGCTGAGCATAGTACTACAGAAAAT